>NC_030818.1:42727500-42882500 GCF_001704415.2 Capra hircus | reverse complement strand
ATCACAAGCCTTATTATTCAGTCTATCCAGGAGTTTTGCCATGTCGGTTTATTTAACTTCCAGGAATGTAAACACTGACACAGCCCTAGAAGCAACAAGAAAGATTACAGTATTAGAGTTAAAAACCCTGAGCATGGAGTAGCCGTGCTTTATACTCAGCTATAATAACACTTTACATCGAAATGTAATGGTGAGTCAAAACGGACTGGAAACTTCTGCTTATATGGAGTACAAATTTCATTCTAATAGATTGGCATCATCTAGTGTATCCAGAGTAGATTGTTATATAATGGAGCGACTGTATAAATGTCAAGTACACAAATAATTCTACAGGAAGTAAATGAAAAGCATTAGAATTTCTTAAATCACCATTAAATTTTGTTGGTGGGACAGTCTCATTAGCTCCCTCAAAATCATGCATGGCTTTGCATACATCTTTTAAAATTGTATTTTCAGGGAATTTGTGGACATTGAAACATTTTAATCCAAACCAGTTCATGCTTTAAACCTACCTTTAAAAAAGTGTACTGGTTTTCAAAGTCCTTAAAGGGAGTAGAGAGGTAGAAAGCATGTAAAGCAAATCCATCTCACTGTGGCAAACTGTTTTTCAAGTAAAGTCACAATAATGAACAACACATGATCTGAAATTTGATCAGCAAACATACACTTATGCCAAGGAATTTTCTTTCTTTTTTCCTTTCTTTTTTTTTGCCACTCACATACCAAGGGTCTGTAAATCAGTAAACCAGGCAGAAAGTAACTGTTGTAAGGGGGTGACCAAATCATAGTATGCAGAATGGCACAACGAAGCTGTCTTTTGGAAGAAATATTATCATCATCACCACTAACAACAACAACAAAACACTCCTTTTGCAAAACTGGAAATGACAGAACAGTTTTAAAAGGAAAAAATTAGAAAAAAAAAACCCACCCTACCTTCTGATGCTCAAAACTTCAAACTATTAATAGACCACCAATGAGATAGACTGTCTTTGTGCCTTGAAATTCAAAATGAGGGAAATAATTAGCAGAGGAACAAAATTCTCAAAATTTGAAGAACTTCTGTGATTACTGGGGGTACAGTGAAAAGAAAATGCAAATTTTTTCCCAATCTTAATTAGATTCGATTGTGTGGTGGGTGTGTTGGATTGGGGAGAAAGGGAGGGGGGCAGGGAGTGCTGGGGTGAGCGAGGGGCTGTGGGATGTGGAGATGGGTTAGCCGGGGCCTGGTGGTATGGCAGGAAGGCTGCTTCCAGCGCTGATGCAGTCAAGGGTGCTCATGGGGCCTGAATTCTGAGCCCTTTACCTAGCTGGGCTTCTTTCTCTCTGGGTCTAGAGGATTGTGTTTGTCCTTCCACGGGAGGAGTGGGCACTAAAATAACAGCCCAGGCTGCCTTAGGAAGGGGAAGCAGCCTGTGGGTAACTTTCCCTGACCACATGGGAAAGCTGTGAAAGGTGTTATGTGCATTGTGCACCATGGCCATCAATCAGCCTCTCAAGATGGTGTCTGCACAAAACCCCCAGCGCTAGGGCACTGCTGTACCACCCTGCGCCCCCACCCCCACCCTTTCCTGAAACATGCTCTGTAGAGTTCAGTGGTGGTTGGTTGGCCAGAGTCCTGCCCAAGTATGTGCAGCAAGTTTCACTGGCTGGATTTCCCCTTGTGTGAAATAATAAAAGCTCTGGCCAAGGCTTATGAATCTATTTTTGTTTCATTAATATTATTTATTATGTCTTTTATTAATATTTTTAGGAGGGACTATGCTCTCCTTTGACCATTTGTAGTTATAATTAATACATTCCGTACTGGTTGTAAAAAGTGTACTTGCATTTAATTGCGAGTCAGGATAAATGAATGGATATGATTTAAAACAAAATTTACTCAAAATGTTCTTTCAGGGAGCAAAAGAGGGGGCAGTCCCTGGGTTTCATTTATTTTCTGGGTGAGTGTCTGTGGTGAGAGGGTCGAAAGGATTGTGTGGATCTAAGGGGGTGTGTGTGTGTGTCCAAGGGATGAGGGAGCCACAGGGGGACAAGGAGAACCTGGGCAGGAGGAGGAGCAGCCAGAGGCTCCGTTCTTTTAATTTCTGAGGTTACCGGGAGGGGCTTTAAGCAAAGTGGTCAAGTCCATCTGCTCCGGAGAAGGTGGTAAAGAAAAGAGGTTAGTGGCAAGAGGGACGGAGCACAAAGGGAAAATTGTACATTGGGAGCCTTGCTCTCCAGGCTGTGGTGTAGCCAGACTGGTTTAGCAGACAGAATGATAGATTGTTTTGTCAAGGGTCCCAGGGTGTGCCCTGAACTTGAAGCACTTTGTTTATCTTGAATAGAAAGGGAAAAGCGCAGACATAATCGATGTCTAGTTTTTAGGAGCTCGAAAGAGGTAGAACAGAGAAGAGTCTGGGAGGTGGGGGAGGTGTACGCCGTGGTTGCGGCTGTCCATTAACAGATGAACTTGGCCGAGGGCCAAGCTTTAGATGAGAGCGTGTCAGGGCCCCAGTGCAGCCAAGCCTTTTCAGTGGTGGGTTTTTTTCTTCTTCTTCTTTCTTTTCTTTCCTACTTTCTTTTTTTTTTAAATACCTGCCGACTGTACATCAAATGTTCCCAGGTCTTTGGCTAAAGGCAAGAAAAAAATACACAACTCAATTTTTTTCCCCTTCTGAACCAGTTGAGGCCAGTCTTTTGGCTACGTACACAGTTCCTATCATCTTTCCTGGCTTGCCGTTGGGAAAAAAAAGGAATTGTGATAACGCCAGTAACCCGAGGGCTGGGGATTGGAAGAGTTGGTGTGTTTAGAAGACCAGCGTGTGTGAGAGTGTGTGCGTGGAGCCAGGGCGGGACATAGCAGGTGGGCCTGCATGTGCAGGTGGGAATCAGGTTTTGTTTTGTTTTTTGTTTTTTTTTTTTAATGGCTGAAGTTAATCTCTTCGTTGAAAAGGACCTGTGAGCTAATCTCTTGGTGGCCGAGCAAGAGCATACACAGGCGAGGCCCAGGAGTGGCCAGGGGTTGGGGGAAAAGTGCCCTGTTGGAAGCACGGCATTTCCTGAGCCGGGCTGATGGCAATCCCATGTGTCTGGGCTTGTTTTGTTCTCGATTATCTTATCTTCTTTGGTCTGTTTCTGTGTTTTTTAGTTTACTGTGACATTATGTATTCACTTATGAGTGTTGGCAAGCAAGAGTCATCAGCCCAATAACTTCCTGACATTTTTGGCTCTTTTAATGTGCAGTCTTTGCCCTCTTGCCACAAGTGGCGAGGTAATTGAATTTCCCTGTTACTCACTGGCAGGAAGCATGTTCTGGCTCCCACCAGAGGGGCTGCTGAGGCTAACGCCGAGCCCAGAGAATTCCATGTAGGGGAGCCTGGGGTTTCCAAGTGGTCTGGAGGTCTGCAGTTCCACAATGAAAAATATTTTTTTTTCCTATCATGGACTAGAAAAGGCACTATCGTGAACATCCAGGTAAAATATGATAAAATCATGTTTACTTCCCCAGGCAGAAGCCTCAAAAGGGAGGTGAATTTTCCCCCATATTCATCCAGGAGCTAATAGAAACTGGGAAAATTTGGAGGCCTCTGTGCTCATCCTATAGATCATGCCCCAAACTCAGCCAAGCCCTTAGATGCTGTCTTCTCTCTCTCTGAGGTTATCTTGTACCCTGCATGGTAAAAAAATGAGGAAGACCTGAAAAAGGGTAAATAAACTCTTAAAAATATGTGCATCTCCTTTTTTTTTTCTTTTCAGCCTGTGTGAGTACGTGGAATAAAATGGCAAAAAGGTGCTGCCATTTCTGGTGTGTGGTGATTTCTTCATCCCTCCAAGTTTCACTTTCCTCATCTGCAGCATGATGGGTGGGGGGACCCACCTTATGGGCTGTTGTGAGCATTCTGTGTGGACGTTTGCTTGTTTCCTCAAGTAAACACTTGAGGAAAGCCAGTTACTATTATGATTATGACTCATGGCTTAGAACTGTTTTCTCCTTTAAGGACTGGGATCGTTCTCCTTGAAAGACTGGGATCTCCATGTCATTTCTCCTGGTGTGGGGTGACCGGGTTGGGATGAGAGAACAGAACAGGGAGCCTCTTTCTGCCTCAGGGTGGGCTCCTGAGTCTGTGGGTGTAGAGAGCTCAGGAACTCTCACTGACCTGATGTGGTGGAGCTGTTGGTGAGGGGCTTCTCTCCATCTCAGCTCCCTTAGCGCTTGGCTTCTCTCCACGCAGTCACATGCTGCCTCACCAGGAGAATGTGCCTGGTGTGCGACATAGCTGCTGTGGATTCAGAGTCCTGCTTCACCACTGACTGGATGGGAGGGTTTGGGTGGACCCTTAAACCTCTGTGAAATGGAGACCACCCAAAGAACCTCTCTTCCAGAGTTGATGCAAGGAGTAAATAAGAGAAAGCATAAATACACAGGATGGACACCAGGAGCTGCCAACACCATACTGTGGCTCCAGCACGTGGTTACTTCTCCCCACAGCAACACCAGAAGGGAAGTCCTATCAGCCCCACTTAGTGGAGGAGGAAATTGAGGCTCCCCAAGGGTTAAAGAACTTGCCCCCCCTAAGGGTTCACAGTTATTAAGGATTCTGTCTTTTGGCGTCTAGTCATGAGCGCCTTCCACCCCCTCACAAGGTCTTCAGTGGTGCTGGGGCACCAACTGGGTGGGAAGCTCTTGGGCTGGATAGTTGGTCCTCCTGCGGGTTTTGTGGTTGAGTTTTTCAGTCTTCTGGGAAGGAGAGGAATGTTCCCATCCAGTCCCTGGGCGGCTGTCCTGGGCGTCTTGGAGCTGTTGGAAAGAGCAGCAATGTAAGGAATTCTGCTTTGCAAGTAGTCACTTCTCTGTCTGTCCAGAGTGAGCCAGAAGGGGGCAGGGGTCCTGAGAAGGTGAGGGAGGGGCTTTTACTACATGTCTGTGACTTGGTTCGGAGACAGCAGAAGGGTGACCAAGGAACCCAGCTAGGGCCTTTAAGGAAGGGCTGGTGGAGTTAGCCTGGCAGCAGTTCTGTTCTGTCGGCTCTGTGACATTCCCTTCACTTGCCACACTTTTAAAAGGTCTGGAGAATCGGAACCACGTTGTAGGGAAAGGTGAGGGAAAGAGTGTAGCGCATGAGTAAGTAAGTGTGTGTGTGTGTGTGTGTAGGGGGTCCTGAGGGGTAATAATCTGCTTCAAGGAGGTTTTCATTTCTGGCCAAACAAGCGCTGTGGTAAGGCGAGTCTGGAAAGCATGCGAGGAGACTGAGGGAAGTTTTGAATGGAAACTACAGTCAACAACTCCATATGACCCACATGTGGCTTTCCCCGAGGCTGGTTTTCAGTTGCATGGTGGCCTCCCCCAGTCACTCTGCAGGCTGCGCTGACACCATTAATATTTGCTGAAGCAAGACCTGAGGTTCGTTGCAGAGGGATTACATAATGTATTCCAAAACCAAATGGCAGGGTTTTCCTTTCATTACCCAACCTTTAAGATTGGCTGGGCCACTGTAGACCACCATTTATTTAACTTTAGAGTCTTTGGATAGTGTCAGGAAGTGCCTACTATATGCAGAGGTCCCTTGGGGAAGCTGAAGGATCGGCCTGGGCACCCACAAGTGTCAACTCGGAGCTCTGCTCACTTGGTAACCCTTCTCTTTGAACCCAGGGAGGTTGTTTCAATAGATCCTCCACCAAGGGGTTGTCATTGGTGTGGCTGCAGGTATGAGTTGGGAGGTTGGGATGGAAGTGATTGCTGAGAATCCGTGTGGGTAGAGAACTGCAAACCTTCCGTTTCAGTTCTTCATATGCCCTGGAACTGGATCCGTATTTCCTTCTTTTCTCCTCAGCTCTTCCTCTACCTCCCTACATCTCTCCATGTCTTGGGTTCAGCATGGAACACCCCAGAAGAGAAGCTCTGAGTTTTGTTCCCTGGGACCCCTAGGCAGAAAAGCAGAAACGATACAAAAAAAGGAAGACTATTGCTTTATAGCCTCTTCACCTACCCCCCCCCCCCCCAATTTTCTCTCCATTCTCTTGAAAATCAGGCCAGCTCTCTGATGCTGGCCTTTTGTTTCTTTTTCTTTTTTTGGTTCTGCTTTCGTTAAGGTAAGCACGAATTTAATGTCCCAAGAGGCAGGCCGGTGACCCTTCAGGCCAAGTGCCTGGATGTGGCAATGCTATAATAAATATTGAATGGTGAGAGCGATGGAAATTTAACAAAGCCATAACTGAGGAGACCGCAGAGGGGCAGCGGACTGGTTAAGAGGCTGTTGGATGAGCTGGGTAGTATTTCTGCTTCAACCTGATTGAAATGTCGACTAAAAATCAATGCTGTTGACTAGTGATAATTTACAGCGTTCCCTGTGCTAAGTAGTTCCCCGCTTAAGAATGCGTTGGCTGGGCAGAGATTAGTGCAGGGAGTTGTGTGTGTCACAATGAATCAGACGTATTATAGGTCAGCCCTTTATTTGTTTCATCATGACTTTTACACAGTTGTCATGTAATTTATGGCTGCTTTCACGTTGTCAAACATTTTCATTGCATCTTCTTCCTTAACACACTCCTGATACAGACGTGCTGTCTTGGAAGGCTTGGTATTATTTCCTAATCTGAGAGGAGGCCTATAAACCATCAAATTACACTATCTTCGGGCTAATCTAAATGCACTGCAGATTAAAATCAGAGCTCATTTGTCCCTGATGCAAATTATTAAGTTCTAATTATAAATATCCATTTAATTACCCCATACATTTTTATTTTGTGGCCCCTTTTGAGCGCTGCTGTCTGCAATGGGGGGAAGACGCATAGGAGACAATCTGCGGTAATTAATGTACACGCCCCGAATGGTAAAGGATGAACATATGCTGCTTTGTTTGTCTTATTTATTGATTGATTAGATGTATAGAGATTTTGGCATCGGCACAATTCAAAGTTGAAATCCTTTTAAAAGTGAAAACTATTTAAAAATCTTCAGGGGGAGGAAAAGCACAATATAGCCAATCCAGAGCTTTCTGTTAGAACACATCATCCTAAAATAACAGGATTTTAACCAGATTCTAAGTCTGATCCAATCTAGATTTTGCGGAAGTGAAGAGTGAGAGAAACCATACACATTTTGCGCCCAGAATGTGAAATCATTGTTACAGAAAAACTGTAATCTTAAAAAAAAAAAAAATGATATCCCGGTTTCCAGGGATATCTATTCACTACTAAAAGTCTATAGTATCTGCCTGTAAGAGGAAGACAGTTCATTTGAGAGCATTATGGTGAACTATTTTTGATTCTGAAACAATAAAGTATAAAAAAAAAGAGAGATAAAGTAAAAATTTGTAAAGGTATATAACTAGACATTTACTTTTCCATGAAGACAATGGAAAAATTACTGAGACTGGTTTGGGGTGAGGATTGAGGTCTTTTGGGATTTTTTGACTTTTAATGATAGTGGAAAGATACAGGTCTAAGAGCTAGTATATGCCTGGGTTCTGACCTTGAGCTAGGTGACCATGGGTTCCTTTCATCTCTTGGCGTTTTAGTTTCTTCATCTGTCAAATGGGTGGTCTGGGCAGGATGAGTTCTCTAGCCCCCATCATATACAGCATGTTCTGAATGCCGTAGGCAGAGTCCCAACTTCCGCTCCTTCCTGCTCTCTTTAGAATATAGTTGCTGAATGAGGCTAATCTGCAGAGAGGCCAGAATATTTTCTTGCTTTGCCTCAAAAGATGGAAGTAACATTGGAGATGGAAGGCTTGAGCTCATGAGCTCTCAGCAAAAAGCCTAAGAGCAACTTTCCAATTGCTGGAAGCAGAATGGAATCATGGTATAATGGAATGGTAATAGTTCACAGAAGTTTCCAGCCTTATAAGATTTCTCCATCTTTTAATTGTAGCAAGCTGTTTTTTTTCTTTGATAAACTCTAAAAATGTGTATTTTCTCCAGCTTTGCTTTTTTGGGCAACTGTAGTTATGTCAAAATAGAAATACACTTGACAAAGAAATCAGTTGAATTCAAACAACCAGGTATTTTAAATTCAATTAACTGACTGAATTCAGTGATATTTTCCTTCTTCCTCCCCCCAAAGCTGGTTTTTCTGCATGGACATAGCCTACATATGCTGAGTTCTTGGAGTTACAAATTCTTGCTTGTTAAAGGCATCCGATGCAACATGTTTAGAAGAACTGTCCCTCTGTTAGTGTTGAAGACAGCATAAATTGAGGGGGAAATGTTCTTTTTTTATTCGTCATGTAGGTAAAAGCATATGGCCGCTTCTGGGACATGTGATCTTTGCAATCCATTTTCTAAACTTAGTGATTACCATTGACTTTTAGCATGGATGTTTCTGTTTTCCATGCTGTCCAGCAAATACCATTGATAGGTGGCTATAAATTAGATATAAAATGATGTTTTTCAGAAGCGTGCTGAAAGACAACATTCAGAGTTAGCCTTTGCAGAATGATTATCTGAAACTTTCTTTTATTATCCCATGTGATAAGAATAAGGGGGAAATGAACCAGTTGTGAAATACGTGTTTTTTTTTTTGTTGTTGTTGTTGTCGTTGGATATAGACATTCAAGATGTATAGCTTCAAATAAAAAAGTAATTTATTTAAATTACTGCCTCTTTAATTTATAATGTTTGGGGGATTTCTTATTAGGAATGCTCTATTAGGGCACTGGTAATTAGCTATTTCAGATTTTGCTTGCTCTTCTGTCTCTGGCAAAAAAAAAAGTTGGAAAAAAAAGAAAACTAATGGGAGAAAGTTTAGCTCTAACTTAAGCTAAACAGAGATAACAGACAGACAGAATGAATGGCAGCCACCTAGAGGCACTATTTTCCCCGTCGGTTATTACCTGAAGAGAAAGAACGATAACATTCATGCCAAAGAGATAGGCGACAAAATATGTATTCAGATATGGAGTTTAGGATTTCATAGCCCGATAGTCACTCTCTCCCGCCTCCAATTGTATTGTGTAAATGTATCAGCTGCTGTATTGTTAATGTCTGATAGGATGCTGCTGCTAGGACAGTCTTCGCTCACTAATGGGGTCAGCTGTGTCACCGTGTGATATATGGATTATGTTTACCATGGCATATTTTGTTTGCAAGCTGGGCTGTGAGATGGGAGCAGATGACAAATGAAGATACCCTACAGTTTTCACACTAGTTCCTGTGGTCTTGAGTCTCCAAGACAATCACGACACCACTGACAACGGAGAAGTATTTTGGGGGCGTAATTGACTTCAAAGTTTGAGATCTCTGCCTGGAGTTTAAGATGGGATAGTCCATTATGTGAATATCTTTACTTAAAGATCTTCTTTGACTTTAGAGTTTGTTGCTAAAACCTTGGTAAATTCATGAACCTTTGGGTTAGTTAAATAACTTTCCAGTGGCTTTCCGTGTCTGGACGATTCATTTGCTTGGGCTCCTGTGTGTGTTTTTATGATTTCTAAATTTATTTCTCAAGTTTCATTGGCAATGAATGACTTTTCTTGCTGGAGTCTTGTGTGGTACACCTGTAAAAGACTTGTGATCTCTTAAAAAAAAAATTCCCCAATAGAGTAACACTATGAGACATAGTATATATGCACACACATATATGCATGTATGTATACATGCATACTACATGAATATACATATGCACGTTTTACATATATAAAGGCAGAGTGTATGTACAGTGTGTATATATATGTGTATTCATGTAACATGCATATATGTATACATATATAGACACACATATTTTACATAAGTGGAGAGAAAGATTGAGAAAGTAGGAAGCTCTCTAGATTTACCATGATTCCATTAAGTTAGTATAAATTAAAAAAAAAAATCTTTATGTGAATACTTTTCACCAGATTCTGACTTAGGCAAATACCATCTTAATGCTGTTTGCCTTTGAGGGTCTGTTATTCACATAGTCCTGGATTGAAGGGTGTTTTTAGGGATTCGAGTCTCAAGCTGAAATCCCATATGGCCACTTGTACCTTTTGCCTTCACTGCATCAAGAAGGCCAGGCTTTCTCTCGTTCTGTGGCTTTAACACTTGTTGCCTGCAAGTCCCTTTTTCAGAGTTCTGCCAGGAGTATATTTCTCATGACCTGCCTCTGCATCTGGTTAAATGGACTTCAGTAATCTGTGCACAGTTACTTCTTACTTATTTTATATCCTGAAAGATATTAAGTCCAACAAGCTTTTACCCACTGAGTCTACAGAGAAAACGGCCAGGCAATTTTTGTTTCAATCTCCTTGTCTCTCTGGAGCAGTAGTTCCAGAGGCTGATCAATAGGTTTTATTGTAGACCTCACTGTCTCTAAAAGCACTGTGACCTTATCCTGTCTAAAAATAGTATTTGCTCTTGCCTGCAGAACCTTGACCTGTGAAAACCCATTTGGAACATAACTGACACATCTAGTCAGCTGTATATCCAAGACATGCTCTGTGAATGAATTCTGTACAGAACCTTCCAGGAGAACACTTTCATCAAAGAAAAATAAATACCAGTTCTGAACACTGGGAGTTCACTTGCCTGCCCACTGTGGTGATGGGCCACCTGATGGGGAGTCAGGAGGACTCAGGGGCTGGGCAGTGTTGAGAGGGGTGAAGACCCTCATGGAGGACTTCTGGAGGATGCATTTGGCCCCAAGAGGGTAGGGCACCGTGCAGGGCAGGAGTTTGGGCTGAAGTGCAAGGTAGCTTTAAACAAAGTCTGAAACTTTTTCCAGAGGGTGGATTCTCCCCAGGCTGTCCTTGGCAGCCTCAGTCTCAAACCTTGGTGATACGGATTCTCTGAAGCATAACCTAGATGGAAAGAAGTATTGATATTTTGGAGTCTAAAGTAACTTCCCTATTTAATGATAAGAAATTACTTTTGCTTTATTTATTTTTTGGTGTGATAATGGTTTTGTGGTTTTTTAAAAAAGAATCTTTATCTTTTAAAAATGCATACTGAAGTGTTTACTGATGAAACGATAGGATGTGTGGAGTCAATGTAAATAATCAGTGGGCAGGGTTGGCAATAGATAAAACAAGCTTGGCTCTGTGTTGCTAGTGGTTGAATTTTCATCATGTGTACTGGCGAGCTGATTTATACCATTCTCTCTACTTTGGTGTAAATTGCAACTTTTCCTGAAAATAAAGGTGCTGCTTGAGAGCAAAATGGCCTTATTCTGTGGGTGTTGTTTCTTCACTGAGGGTTTGGCTCAGAGGCAGTGAAGAGGCAGATGTCCTGCTGCGAAGAAATGACCTGTGAGCCCAAGTGTTGGAAGTTCGCTGTTATGGGGGTCCTCTTAGTGTCTGCAGTGTGCACCATGCTCCATCCTTCTGGAACAAAAGAGAGCCCATGATTTTTTTGGTGCGCAATAAAGAGTTGGAGGTGGAGCTCACCTGAGTTTCAGCATGGGGGCCTCTTTTCATCCTGGAATGTTGGAAGAAGCAGGTGGGTGGCGCCTGCTTCCCTGGTTACATTGAGGAAGACAAGGCTCTTGGGCCTTCTTGTGGCCACTGGAGCCCTGGCTTGGAGAGAAAGATGGTCGCTCTGAGAAGCGGCTGACCACACTGTAAGGAAGAAGGGGACAAAACACAGTTGAGGGAAGACTGGGACCCAGCCCCTGACAGGTGGCAAGCATAGTGCCATGATTGCACCATCGTAAAGGGGCGTCGCGTTCTCTTGTTTAGCTATAGCTGGGACTCTCACCTTGAAAGGGAGGTCACCGGTGGTTAGGCACAGCCCATCACATGTGAGCCAGGGCGGGCCCGCTCCCGGCCCTCTCTGCCGCCTGGAAGCTGAGCCCAGCCCCTCTGAGCCGTTCTTAGGCACGGGTCCCTCTGGTTTTACAAAATGTCTGCTCCTGCTTGCTTCTTGCGGAAGCTATTATTAGCAAGTGTCACTCAGTTATCTTGAGAGTGGCGCTTTTAGCTGCCATCTAAGTGCTTGACACTTGGGTTTACAGCAGATTAAATTAAATTTTAGACTGGTTTGGCTTCCCTGGTAGTAGACGATAGGAGCAGTTGTTGTAGAAATGTAACCTGGCACCCTCCAAGACTGGGTGTGTGTGCATGTGTGTGCATGCATGTGCTCATCGTGTGTGTGCTCAGAGGCGCACCTTTGGGAGTTCTGAGTGTGCAGGTGACTCTTGGGTGAAGAGGGACTTCCTAGGCCAGTGTTGAGCCAATGGAGAAGGTCCCATTGTTTGGGGGCCCGACTGCAGGGCTACACCTCCTTCCCGCCCCCATTTCATTCCTTCTTCAAAATGTGTTCAGATAAATAGTTTCTCCAAATTGATTTGGTTGTGCTTGGTTGGCAAAGGAAGTACACGAAGCTGGAATAATCTTTCTGCTGTTTGCACATCCATGTCAGTGTTTTCCTGCAAAAGAAGGGGCTGTGCTTGCAGGAAGACACTAGTGGAAATAAGCAGAAGAAGGGTATGGATGATTTCTGGCTTATGGCAGCGTGGGGACCAAGTTGATCTGATGGGTGTTGTGGGCAGAATATCTGGTTCCCCCCTGTCCTGCTTTGTATCTCAGGTTCCCGTAGATCCAGCAGGCAGACCCACAGGAGGGTGGGAGGAAGGTTTTTGCTCTCTTAGACTCAGCTGTCTTCTTCTTGGTGCTGTGCCTGGTGTGCTCGTGCCAGTGAATCTGTGCCTTGTATTGTTGAATCAGAGCAAAGCAGTGCACATCAACATCACTTTCTAAAAATGCTTCTGAAAACTCTGTGGGGATAATCTCTCTTTCATATAGGCAGATTGCAAATGTGTACATTATTCTGCAGAAGGGCAATGTTCTTTACTTTTATCATCTAGGTTTTAAAAATTCCGTGGCACTTGATTTCAGTTCCTTAGACTCCAGAATTTATACTCACTGATTAGTGATACATTATGCAAATAATTCAGTTTACATATCCAAATACTGTTTTGCATCATTCACACCTCATGTCTTGAAAAAAAAAGTGAAATGTTTCCTCAAAATAAACAAAACCTGCAGAAGAGTTTATTGTGAGGGTGAAAATTAAAGAGGCGCCCATTTGCTTGGGAACTTTTGAGGAAAATTTTCATACTCTTGCATCAATAATTTTACAAGTTTTTTTCCTTTTGGCTTTTGCCCATAGGCCATGCCATTCAAGGTATAGATGTTATCTTTGGCTTTCTGAATTTTTCAATTTTTGGAAAACAGCAGCCATAACACTGAAAGTCACTCAGACATGTCCGACTCTTTGCGACCCCATGGGACTATACAGTCCGTAGAATTCTCCAGGCCAGAATACTGGAATGGTAGCTGGTCCCTTCTCCAGGGGATCTTCCCAACCCAGGGATCAAACCCAGGTCTCTCACATTGCAGCAGCTTCTTTACCAGCTGAGCCACCAGAGAAGCCCATATCAGATACACATTGGTGAGTAAACACTTCAGCCATAAGCGGAAATTCAAGCTGAGTTATTTGAAGGAGATACAATAATTGCTTATCAGTGACATGAATTTTCTACCAGAGAGGGGAGAGTAAGCAGATGCAAACTTTTATGCCCTGTGTCAAGAAGAGTTACATAAGCGTGGCCGCAAAGTCCTAAGTTATATGTTGGCAAATGGCAGTACCCTTTGAAAGTGTCTTTTAGGGACTTCCCTGGCAGTGCAGTAGTTAAGACTCCACCTTCCAATGCAGGGGGTGCAGGATCGATCCCTGGTTGGAGAGCTCAGATCCCGCATGCCTCGGGGCTAAAAATCCAAAACAGAACAGAAGCAGTATTGTAACAAATTCAATAAAGACTTTAAAAATGGTCCATATTAAAAAAAAATTCTTTAAATAAAAAAGTGTCTTTTAGCGTCCAGGGGTTTTTTATTGTCATTGGAGTTATTTAGGAGAATACAGGATGTGACCTGGAGACCTTGTCTGAATAAGCACGTTCCCATGCCCACGTGAATGTCTAAACCAGTGGCTTTGACCTCACGTGTTGGGACAGAATGGGCCTCAGACTTCTGCTCAGGATTCCAGCGGTTGCAACCTCACCGTCTGGAGCGGTTCACTGACTGCTGCTCCGAAGCATGTCAGGTTTTGGGAGGAATTTCCCAGAGAAGGAAGGAAGGGAAGAAGGCAAGGGGGGGACCTTGTTTTCTTTTTGTGTGTGAGTGCTGTCCTCCTTTTTGGACGATGCTCCACACCCATTCCTCCTAACAGGTTATAGGCACGTTTTTGGCACCATGTAAAGTTAAGTGTTCCAACATGTTTTTAATCTTTAATTTTCACATCATTAGGAGTCTGATGTACTGGCTTTCAGCTGCCTGGAGATAGTTCAGGGCACAGCCCCTGACAGCTGTAATGTTTTGTGTTTTATGTCTCTTAATATGGAGGTTATAGCATCAAAAAGGCTGAAAAATGCCTTAAAGATGTTGAGACCCATATTCTGAACATGCCTGGGCCTTTCTTGCCCCACTTTCACACCTGCTTTTTTTGGTAACGTGTATTTTTTTAGAAGGGTGCTTGGTGTTACTTGAGAGACAAGAAGCTTCTTGGCTTGGCATGACCTCCCAGAGTGTCAAGTCTTGGAAATCCCACTGCTCTTCATCTTCTTTCTCGGGTTGGGAGATGTCTACCATAACTCTCATTTTGCTGTGGATTGTGGGGAAACACACGTACTGGGTGCTGTGGCTTCAGGTCTCAAATTGAAACACAGAAGGTCAGCCAGAAGCAGCCCTGTGAACTGTGGCCTTGAAGGACTGTGCATTGATTTTTACCAAAAAGCAGGTTGTTGGAGTCCGTTTAGTTTGGAGCCTGAATAGTAATTGCTGGGTCCCCAGGATGCCCTGTGGTGCTCTTTCCTAAGTCTGGATGTGGATGGACTTTTATTTTTTTGCATACATATCTATGGTCTTTATTAAAAAATTTTTTTGGAGCATAGTTGCTTTACTATGTTGTGTTAGTCTCTACTGTACAGCAAAGTGAATCAGCTCTGTTGTCGTTGTTTAGTTGCTGAGTTGTCGCTGACTCTTTGTGACCCCATGGACTGTAGCCCGCCAGGTTCCTCTGTCCATAAGATTTCCCAGGCAAGAATTCTGGGGTGGGTTGTCATTTCCTCCTGCAGGGGATCTTCCCCAACCCAGGGATCGAACCTTTGTCTCCTACTTAGTAGGAGGATTCTTTACCACTGAGCCACCTGGGAAGCCCTGATTCAGCTATAAGTATACATACCAGATGGACTTTTAAAGGGACTCCATAATCATGAGCAGCCTCTTACTATTTCCTTGGTATTCTCGGATGGGCTTAGTGTTGTTTCTCCCTGCTCTGGTGTGTGGTGATGCTCAGATGGTGTGCGATGCTTCTCACCTTGTCCCCCAGGTCCATACGTGTGAGAAACTGGCATTCTCACATGTGATGCCCTCCCAGGCTGGGCCCCACTTGAGCAAGTGTATTGAAATTCTGGTGAGTTGGAATGTCATTTTACAGACATAATCTTGAGTCGATGCTAACGCAGACACTTACAGAGTAAATAAATTTTATTAGCACTGTGTGCTGTGCTTAGTTGCTTAATCATGTCTGACTTTTTGCGACCCCATGGACTGTAGCCTGCCAGGCTCCTTTGTCCATGGGATTCTCCAGGCAAGAATACCGGAGGGGTTGCCATGCCCTCCTCCAGGGCATCTTCCCAAACCAGGGATCGAATCCCACATTTTTGGCAGATTCTTTACTGTTTGAGCCACTAGGGAAGTCCAAGCATACTGGAGTTTGTAGCCTATACCTTCTCCTGGAGATCTTCCCAACCCAAGAATCGAACCAGGGTCTCCTGCGTTGCAGGAGGATTCTTTACCAACTGAGCTACCAGGGAAGCCCTTATTAGCACTAAGCTGTAGCTATTCTTTGGACTCACTTCACTACAGGCTATGGCATAGCCATGCAGAACTGAAAGTCAGGTCCATGCCATCTTCACTTCCAGTGCCTTATGCAGTGGGGGAACAGGTGCTGGTGTAGGGAGCCAGACAAGGTGAAGTCAAGCCTAGCCCTGTTGGAGAGAGTCTGTAAAGAAAACTCGGGCCTGATTTTGTCTTTTTAAATTAAGATAGCTAGATCTCAGTAATTTTTAAAGATTTTTCTCTTTCCCTCAAATTGACTTTTTAGGGCAAGGCTCTTGTTCCTCTTTGACCAGAGTATCTGAAGAATCACAGTACAAATCTTTGGGCCTGGACATTTTCCTCTGTGCAAGGGGGAGGTAAATATTTGCTGAGCATCTTCCGTGTCGATGGTGTCGATGTTGAGTTATGAAGTCCTGTTGTTTCCTGTATCATTTTACAGATGAGGCAGGTTGAGGCTGAGAGGGAAGCCAAGTTCCTCAGGCTACTCACCAGGCAGTGACAGAGTTGACAGAGCCCAGGGCCTCACACTTTCATGCCTGGCTTCATCTTTCACCCTCTGTCCCAAGTCTCCTGGCCCAGAAGGACTCAGCGTGGTCCTGCTGGCTTCTTCTCACAGACCTGTGCTGCCCCTAATGCCTTGCGTGATGGCTGCAGTGGTTTTCAGAACTGGAGCTTTGCCAGGGAGGATCCTGGAGCTCTCTGGGTGACGCTAACCTGTGGATCCCATAGTGGCGCCAAACAACAAACCCCCAACCGTCCAGGCCATTACAGAGGGTGGTCATGTTGCTGTGCCTCGTCCTTTCCACGTCCTCTGCCCTGTTTTGTCTCCTGATAGGATTTCCATGCTGTGAACAGTTCTGAAGTTTGCACCATGAGCATGTGGAACCGTCTGGTGTTTTTATGCAGATCATCGGACAGATGGGGTGGATGGAGTTGGGGTGGCGGTGCCCCTTACAGTGCAGATGGACCTTGAGGATTGGCTGGCCCAACCTCTTCCTCCTCTGGGGTTCTGTTTTTAAAGACATCTCCCATTAGCTGGAGGTAACTTTAGTTTATCTTAAATTCTTTATGCTTCAGCTTAAACTCCTTTATTCTTCATTCCAGAGAAGGCAATGGCACCCCACTCCAGTCTTCTTGCCTGGAAAATCCCATGGACGGAGGAGTCTGGTAGGATGCAGTCCATGGGGTCACTAAGAGTCGGACACGACTGAGTGGCTTCACTTTCACTTTTCACTTTCATGCATTGGAGAGGGAAATGGCAACCCACTCCAGTGTTCTTGCCTGGAGAATCCCAGGGACGGGGGAGCCTGGTGGGCTGCCATCTATGGGGTCGCACAGAGTCGAACACGACTGAAGCGACTTAGCAGCAGCATTCTTCATTCCAGAGAAGACAGAGTATCTTATCGCCAGCTCTGGGCTGAAACCCCTGATATCTTAGAATTCTCTGTTCTGTTCCCTGCCATGGCTTTTTCCTGTGTTATCTCTAATCCCTAAACTTGAACTCATAGATCTATTCTTTTTCAACCCATTTCTGATTTTTGTACCTCTGTTAAGATCTTCCTGATCTCCAAGCTCTTTTACTCAAACATTAGTCTAATTACTGCTGAGTATGATGACAAGATACCTCAGTGTTTTCCATATTGCTTACTGCTACATCTGCACTTGGGTATCTTTGCTTGTTTTTTTTTTAAAGAAAGCAGTGCTTCATTGATGACTCATACTCAGCTTGATGTCCACTAGGAACCCTAGACCTTCACCCATCTTTCAGTGAAGTCGCTCAGTCGTGTCCAACTCTGTGACCCCATGGACAGGCTCCTCCATGGAATTTTCCAGGCAAGAGTACTGGAGTGGGTTGCCATTTCCTTCTCCAGAGGATCTTCACAACCCAGGGATTGAACCTGGGGCTCCCACATTGTGGGCACTTGCTTTATCATCTGAGCCACCAGGGAAGCCTAGCCATCTCTGAGTTCAGTTAATCTTTCACTCCCAACTATATTGATGCCACACCTCTCTCTTCCCAGACCTTCTTCTCTGTCCTTGTCCACCCTGAACTTAGTTCTCCCCTCCTGTCCCAAGTTTCCTGGCCACCTCTCTGCTTCACCAGGTGACGGAGAGTTATGATGCTGCCTCCGAAGGTGCCTCCTTCCTCTTGGCTCCTCTCCCAGTGACAAGTTCATGGAGGCTGAGAAACACAGTGAGTGGCCTTTCTCGCCTCGCTTACAGCTGGGGAGAGGGCTGTTCATAACTTTCCGCTGACATCTGGAGAACGTAGGTTTTGGAGGAGCAGAGCCCAGACTCCCTGCAAGCCAGCAGAGCCAAGTCTTTTTTGAGTTTCCAGCACAATCCGTGTTATAATAGGAGTTGGTCATTGTGTTTAACAGTGAAGCAAAGCCCAAGTGCATGTCACAAGCACATCTCTTCTTTGTGCCGGGGTGAGCAGAGGTGACCCTCCCTGAGTGTGTAGGATGATACAAAGAGCATTACAGACATGGGAAAGCATTTCAGAGCACCCAAATGTGGCATGAGTAATCACAGGCATAGAGCCCACAAGACTGTGTTTTCAGCCCCTGCCTCCCCTTTTTGTACTCCAGTTCAGTCAGTTAAGACAGAAATGAAGTGGTAAGAAGAGGGGCTACCCGCTCTTCAGACTCCAAGGTGTTTGTAGCCCAGGACCCCTGCATGGGCGTGGGTCCAGCAGAGCCCAGACAGCATCCCCTGCTGGAATCTTTCTCAGACTGACTTGCTCAATTCCCGTTCAGCCCAGCCCAGAGGTGGCTCAGTAATCCCCACGGGGTGACCTCACAGTGGGCTAAGTGGCCTGGGAACTTATGCGTCCAGACGCAAGTCAGGAGCAGAAATGGGGCAGCTGGGACATTGGGTGATCAGGAGTCAGTTGGAAAGCCCTGTGTCCACGCCAGACCCCTCTGTGCACTGCCACACTCTCCTCACCTGAAAGCACTCGGTGACATGTCAAGGCAGAAGGATGTAGCCTGCCCCCTACATCTGTGCACTGAAGGCTGGCTTCCGGATTGCCTTCTCTTGGGCTGCATCTCCGAGGCCCTTTCTGCAGGTAGCTAAGGGTGTCTGGGTGCAGACCTGGCACCGCCCTGGCTGGTGCTGTCCTTGGAGAGAGTGTGACTTTGGGATCAGGGAGTAGGTGTCCATGTATCCACGTGACTTTGTGTGAGGGGTTGGTGTCTTCTCCTCCTCAAACTACAATATAAGCTTTTTGAGAGCGGGGGTCGTTTTTATTTTCTGTGTTTTCAGCCCCACATCATTATGGTATTTAATTCGTACTCTGACTGATGGGAAATGGAAAGGCCAGGCTTTGAATCCATTCCTCGGCTTCCAGAAGTGGAAAGGTGCTGAGCGAGGCTGGGCAATTTTATCTGCCCTGTGTTGCCTAGGGAGAAGATGGAAAAGCCTGGGATTGGGCTGGAGGGCGGCATCTTCACGTCCTTCACTCTGTGCTCGCCTTTTCTCTTGGCCAGGCAATGAGGTCTCTCCTTATAGTTCCTGCCCCTTGTCACATGACAGTGGGTGCAGGGAGGCTCCTTGGGGCTGGGCAAATTCGGAGAGGGCAGCTAGGGAGTCTCTGAGGGTATGGGAAGCTGGGAACTGTATCCTGCAAACAGGAGCATGCCAGGAGCAGGGCTGCGTGCAGAGGGCCTGAGTCCTGCTCTTTCTTCTTGCAGTGCTGGCTCACGCAGAGTCGGCTCTGAGGGTGATCCTGTCTTTTTGTTGTTGTTTTTGGTGTGTGTGTATGCAAGAACTTTGATGTTTGAGTAGGGAAATCCTCCCTTCATGTCACCCTGTTCAGTGTGTTGGAAAGAGTCATCTAGACCAGCTGGATTTATGTGCACAGCTCTGATTTCTTTCATAAGGAAAAGGAAGCTCAGTTGAATTCTGCATGCAGGTGGCTTGTTCTCCAGGTCCCAGGACTGTCCAGAAGTGGGCTGCTGAGCAGGAAGGACCAGGCAGGACTGCTGTCCTGCCAGGGGCCAGGGCGACCCACAGCCTTCTAGTTGAGCTGTGGTCTCTCTCAGGTTACCTCTTGGTGGGACCCGCGCCTACCTGCACCCCTGGAGGTGGCCCAGTATCTTCCTCCTGGAGAGCCGTCAGTGCACTGCTGGCTGGAAGGGTATTAGTGGCACAGGACCCCACTGCAGGTGTTGACTCAGCTGCACTCTGCTCCAGAGCTGTGTCTTGCTACTATTTCCTGATACTGGAGTGATGGGGGTGTTGGTTGTGCTGGGCTACTTCTTCCCTTCCTGGCCAGGGATGGGTTGATTCTGCTGTGGGCAAGAGTGGGCAGCCAGTCTTTGGAGGGTGAGGGAATTCAGAGAGAAAGGGCAGGACAGGGAAGCTTCTGGCAGCATTTAAAAATGTGCTCCAACAAGAGGGAAGAAGTAGGAATTCTTGTTAGAGGTTGATCCAGCCCCCAGGCCTGCCAGAGCTGCTCCCAGGGGATGTTGGCTTCAGGGCCTTGGGCAGTGGTTTGGGCTGTGGAGAAGCCGCAGGGGTGGGGAGGCATGGAAGCATCTGTCTCACCATCTGGCAGTGACCACCGCTGAGGAGTGGGCCTCCAGGGGCAAGGATTTCATCTAGTGCCCCTGCTGGGACCAAATTCCTGGTCCCCTTCTTCTCCCACATTCCCATGCCTGGGAGTGGGGTTGACTGCATGGATTGGACACTGGGGCAAGATCGGGGTGTGCCTCAAACCTACTTAGCGCGTGAGCCCCTTACTCTGATTCTCCTCCCAGGCACGGGCCTTTTAGAGAGTAGTGCTGGATGAGAAAGAGAGTCATTTAGCACCCTTCAGAGACTCTGTGTGGGTTTTGGTGGGGGGTTGGGTTAGCCCTCAAAACTCTCCCTCAGGTGTCTCTGTTCCGTGGGCCATCCTTTCTCTGCCTCTCTCAGGGGTAGCCAGGGATGCTGGTGTGGTCAGATGTGACGGTTGCCCTCGCTGGGTGTTGGTTTTGGGGTGAGACTCGTTTCTGCAAGGGCTCCTGGACGAAACTCCTTTCTCCTGGTGTCACTGAGTGGCTGCCATGTGGGTGGGCAGCGTGATCAAGTGTATTCCTTCACTGTGGATGTACATTGCAGTAAAACCTGCCTGTTCTCCTACCCCTCATTAAAGGTGACTCATAGTTGAGAAACTGAAAGAAAATAAACTGACTTCACCAGACAGTGAGCGTCTCCAGGCTCCCAACCAACTTTAAGTAACCTAGGGATGCTCCGGTGTCTACCCCGACGCAGCCTCCTCAATGAAATGACCAACGTGAAGTTATTGGAGGCTTTCATTTCCACAGGATCAAAGAGTTAGAATTGAGAGATGCCATCGAATCTCATTTTTTAAAATTCAGTGTGTGTTTATTGAGCACTTACTCTAGTGCCCTGCACTGTATTGAATGCTAGAGATGCAGAGGTGAGCGAGGCTAGGCAAGTACCTGCTCCTGAGGCTTTCTTATTTAGGAGATGGGTGTGTGTATGTGTGTGTGTGGGGGGGTGGGTGCAAATCCTTTGTACCTGAGAGCCAGACATGCAGCTAGAAAATGAAAAGCACCCAGGCCAAGAAAGCTGAAGCGATTTGCCCAGGCCACCCAGCTACCTAGCCTTAACCTCATGCAAATAATTTTTTCTGAGTCTCAAACTCATGCTTTTCCTAACATGTCAGGCCACTGCCTTAAGCACCTCAACAGGAGTTACAACATGGGGTCTATGAATTCTGAATTACTCCCCTTTAAAGCATCCCAGGTAAGCAGACTTCCTCTTCTGACAGCTCTTCAGGGAAGCTGCCCACAAAGCTCCCTTTGCAGCTCCCAAAGCCAGTGCTTCTTATCCTTCCAAGTTGTTTTGGATCAAGTTGCCAGCCCAGATGGCTGCACACTTAGTCCTTTTGGAGTCGCTGAGATACTGTGTTTCTTGGGAAGAGTTCCTGTATCTTTGGCCCCATTAGCACGAAGTATGGTTCTTATGCCTTTGAACGCTTATTCCATTCCTGGAAGGACAACTTGGTGATTTGGGTGTAGCAGATGAAGCACCTCACATTCTCATTTATTTGTTTGTTCGGAAAGAAAAAATAAATTCCCACTTGCTTTACCATCCGTTTTCTTCTTGGAGACAGAGTATACAAAGCTTAGAGGAGAATTAGCACTGTCCCCCGCCCCCCAACCCCATGTCTTACATTACAAGCTTCGTCTATGCCTACTGCATTTACAACTTATTATAGCTTTTCTATGGCTTGGAAAATCCCTTGACTGAGTGATGACTGTTTTCATGAAATGGTGCAACATGTAAAGCAATGGTTGTCATTAATAGTGCAGTTATGTAGAGTCTAGATCTTTAAGCCTTCAGTTTCAAATCAGATTAGCACTCTGTTAACTTAAAATAGCCCCCAAAAAGAAGAAAGAAAGGAAAAAAAAAAAGAACTGTTGGAAATCAGAGGGAAATATTAGCATTATGAAACATGTTAACAAGTGGCCATTAGCACTTTATGTCTGCATGAATAGCATCTTTAAGTGTTTTATTGGTAACAGAATAGAGTGGAGTTACAGAGAATGGCATTACTTTTCAAATTGGCAAGTTCTTTAAATTCAGACTTCTTGTTATTGCCTACTGGGGAGCATTTATTCACCTGTCAAAATGTGCGCTGGGGTGGGAAAAGGTACTTTAGCTTTTCTGGCTGATCCCAGGCTCTCAGGTGTGAGGAATTTGTCCCTTCACTGTGGCCCCTTCTACTCTCTCCCCACCAAGAGGAGGGAGTGCCTGAAAACACAGATGGAGAACCAGTAACACTGTGCAGGAAGCTGGCTCCTCTGGGCTTTGTGCCTGACCCAGGGCCCCTGCCCAGCACTGGTGGGCGTGCCTGTGTCTCAGTGTGCCTAGATGGGTGGCTGGCTACAGGAAGTGTGTAGGGACTTCAAGAAGTGGGGAGCTCCTTCTAGGCTGGCACCTCCCTAGGCTCATAGCTTCCTCTCCTTCTAGTGGGTCCTCATAAGCCTTAGGGAAAAGACTAATTTGGTCTTGACCTGCTCACTTGAGAGCCGACCTCCCCATTTCTCTTTTCCCCAACAGCTGACCGCCTCTGTTTACACTCTAAGGCAAGATGCTGTTCCTCCTGGCCTTTAGGGCCTTTGGAGGGGGTGAAGAATAGCATTTGGCTCAAACTCAAATTCCAAAGCCCATGTTTGCCCAGTTATAGGCTGCCTGGTGGTTTTATAGATCTAGGGTTGAGAGGCCTCTTGGCAGGTTGGAATTCTGGAGTTTCACTCATTCAATTTTCAGTAATTTTTTAAACACTTGCAGTGTACCAGGATCTGTTCCTGGTGTTGGGCATATAGTGATGATCAAAGCATTCAAATATTCTGGCTCTTGTGGCTTGCATTCTTGTCGGGGAGACTCCAGATAAATGAATATAGGCGAGTTACAGAACTTGTCGGACATCCCAGGTGGCTTGGCAGTAAAGACTTTGCCTGCCAGCACGGGGGATGCAAGAGATGCGGGTTTGATCCCCGAGTCAGGAAGATCCCCTGGAGTGGGAAATGGCAACCCACTCCAGTATTCTTGCCTGGAAAATTCCATGGACAGAGGAGCTTGGCAGGCTCCAACCTTTTGGGTCACAGAGAGTTGGACTCAGCACACAGAACATGTCAGAAGGTGGCCAAACTACTTTGGAGAGAAAATAGGGACCGTGTGGTGGGCATACTCTTAGCAGGTTGCTTAGGGACTGCTCAGAGAAGCAAAAGCTCCCAGCAAGTGAGGCAAGCACCGTGTGGGTTTCTGGGGGAAGAGGGCTCCAAGCTGAGTGAAGACCTGTGCGTAGTCTATCTGACTGTGGAGGAGGAGGGGCCCGGTGGCCAGACTGAAAGGAGACAAGGAGGTGGGTGGGAGCTGGAGCCTGAGGGGACAACACCAGCCCCTGCCTGTGGGCCATTGTTTTGACTCCACAGAAGATGGAAGCCACTGGAAGAGTAGCATCATGTGGTTTAGTTTCCACAAGGTCACTTTGGCTGCTTTTTAAGATTTCATTGTGGGGAAAGTGGAAGTGTTAGTCACTCAGTTACGTATGACTCTTTGTGACCCCACGGACCATAGCCCATCACACTCTTCTGTCCATGGGATTCTCCAGGCAAGAATACTAGAGTGGGTTGCTGTTCCCTTCTCCAGGGGATCTTCCCAACCCAGGGATCGAACCCTGATCTCTCACATTGCAGGCAGATTCTTTACTGTCTGAGCCACCAGGGGAGGTGAGGCTTAATCAGTCAGGAGACTGTCACCAAAATCCAGGCAAGATGATGGCAGCTGGGATAAGGGTGCTGGAGGTCTGAGAAGGAATAGGATTCTGGACATATTTTGAGGGTAAAACCAATGGGATTTGCTGACAGATTGGACGTGGATGAGAGGAGTTAAGGTGGACCCTGAGAGGTTTGGTTTAGTGGATGTTTTCTGGGCTGGGGAACGCGTTGGGGGTGCTTGGGAGGATGGGGTGCTCAGTCCAAGCTGTGGGTAGACCCTCCTCCCCCTCTTCCTCTTCCTGCCCCTCCCTTCCTCCCCTCCCCTCTGTCCTCCACTAGCTCAGGGCGGTGGGTGGGGGTCTGACTTCCCCTGCTTAGGAAGGATTGGGAGGGAAGGGAGAGGGGTCTTTGTGGAGTGGTTAGGAGAGCTCGGGCAGACTGCTTGCAGCCAGGATGACTCACATCAAACTCTTAACTGTAGTTTTTTAGGGAAGGTGTTTTTCTGAATGTTCTACTCCCCAGTTTCCTTCTCTATTTTTCTTTAGCTAACAGAGACGACTTCTGACTCAGAAATGTGTGCTTTGTTTCTTGCATTTCTTTCCCTGAGCTTGTTTGCTCAGAGTTCAGGTAAACCATTCAGGGCTGCTGAAGAACCATGGGATTTGGAAATGGGTATATAAGCTCTGGCCCCGGACACCACCCTTTCCAGATGCCTGAGGTTTTTTAGGAATCCACTGCCGGGTCCTGTATCTCCAAAGAGTGCTTTTCCGAAGATGTCTGTGTGGCTCCGCTCTGCTCAGATCTGCTGGTCAGCCTGGGGTTTGGAATTTGTTATGGACACCCCTGTCCTCCTTTCCCCTGGTCCTCCTCCTCCTCCCTTTTCCCCATTCCTGGAAAGAAGTTGGCTGGCAGATAGAGTATTTTTCCTTGAAAGGAGAGTGGAGAGCCCTCTAATGGAAAACTAAAATAATTCTTGGACTCCTCAGAACACCCAAGCTGGCCAAAGCTGAGACAAAGTAAATTATTGGGGGGTAATTTGCGAGGACCTGAATCAAACAAATTGTTTTCTTACCCTGGCCTCCGCTTGAATCCTTAGTCCAGAACTGGTGATTTTAGTGGTCTGATGAGAAATGAGAGCCAGCATTTCTGTCTGAGTCACCTTTATTTTGAGGGTATCTTTGCTCAAAGGTGAGCAGCTTTTGTCAGCAACAGGTTACTTATCTTAGGAGGGGCTCCTTGCTCTCAAATCTCAGGAAAGATCTTAAATGACAGCATGTAGAGCCTGAGTTTGGGCTCCTCAGGTGGCACTAGTGGTAAAGAATCCACCTCCCAGTGAAGGTGACAGAAGAGATGCAGGTTCGATCCCTGGGTTGGGAAGATTTCCTGGAGGAGGGGATGGCAACCCACTCCAGTATTCTTACCTGGAAAATTCCATGGATAGACGAGCCTGGTGGGCTATAGTCCACAGGGTTGCAAAGAGTCAGACATGACTGAAGCGACTTAGCACGCACACCCAGAGCCCGAGTTTAACACCCTGCAAGCCAGACCTTAGTTTTCCATCTCCCTTATGGTGCTGGCTTTGCCATATGCAGAACAAATTATTCTTTGTAGGTGACCCAAGGGAGAGCTCATAGAAGAGTCCAGGCTGCCAGCTTAAAGCTCCGCCGTCGAAGAGATTCTCAGAGACATCCTGGGGCCTCCAGCCACTCCCATGGTCCCAGATAGAGGAGCCTCGTCCTGAACCTTCTCATAGCCGTGCCCCTCTTGGATCAGGTGCCCAAGTGGAAGTTCCTGAGACTGTTTCTGTCCTTGCCCATCAATCCTATCCTTTCCATCCTGGAGGAAAGCAAAGTCCACTTCAGAAAGGGAAGAGACCTACATAGTTGCACACAGGCTGTTCCATACCCGTCACTGCATTCCTTTAGAAATGTGTCTTGAGACGTGTGTCTCCCAGCAGCTGACAGCCTCCTCATTTTTGTAAACATCGTGCACAGTACCTGGGCTGCGTGTGGCCCCTTTCACCATTGCAGGGAGAGTGGCCTGGGTAGAATTCTGTGTCTCCAGCAAGCTTTTCTCTTTCACGTCAAGCCCTCTCTGCCACGCTCTCAGGCAAGTGTGGCCGAGTTTGCGTTTCCTCCTGTTCTTTATTTATGTAATTTTTTTGGTAGTTGTATCGGGGAGAAGATAGAGAACCCTGGGGCAGTCAGCCTGGTGGTTTGGCTCTTTGAGATGAATAACTACTTAGCTGTTGCTCAACTACTTTTGTTTGTGAAATAAAGCAGTAAGCACCATGACAGGAGAGAATTTCAGGTTTATTGTGATTTCTTTTTTGTGTTTGCGTCTGTCCGGTTCCGTTAGGGCATTACCCTGTAACGCCCTAGGAACCAACACCGAAGACCATATGATTTTAAAGCTTTAGAAATCTGCGTGTGTAATATGTCTTTTGTGAATTTTTTTTTTTTTTGTTCTTTTGCTTTAGAAACTGTAATAATAATCCATAGTAATTATCCCGTAGTATGCTGTCCTTTGTTACAGGAGCACTGGATTAGTGTGAAAACGTGTCCTGTATACAGTTTCAACAGCTTGATTTTGCTTCTTCCTACACGCCCCCCCCCACCCCGTTTCTGTCTTGTGCTATTTGGAAGACAGTTTCCACATTTCTGCCATATGTCTTAGAAAAGCTTGGGACTTACAGGCAGTAGCAGACTTAGGACAGAGAGCTTAGTTCAGGTGGGGAGGCGGCCCTGTGCAACAGAGACAATTATGCAGACAGCGAGCTGTTGAAACAGCTGCGTTTGGAAATAGTGCTTCCCCCTCGCCTGCCCTCTTTTCTTGAGAGACTCCAAAACATCTGAAAATGCAAAAGCCCTTCACCAGGTTTTAACTTTTCTGGCTTGAACAGAAGTAGCTTCAGATCAACATGAGCACAGCAGTCTTTGTACGTTTTGTACACATTTTCCCAGCTTTTCAATTTTATTCTTTTTTATTTTCCCTGCCTCTCTCTCTCCTCCTTTTCTTTCTTTCTTCCTTCCTTCCTTCCTTTTCTTCTTTTTCCTTGTTTGGCTTTCTGTTGAAGCTAGAAGACTGTTTAATCCTTGGCCTCCTGTCTGTTGAGATATTATGTTTTTTTAATAGTGCTTGTTTATGACTAAGGTCAAAGACAGTATTTCAGAACAAAAATTAGAGTTAGTTCATAATTGAGTACATATGTATGTAACTGTTTATTTTTATAGTTTGCTAATTTATTTTTAAACAGCTCAGTTATGCCAACATGTTTATAGCTCTGTTCATCACAGGCCTTACCAGTCAGGGTGTTAAAAGGCACATGCTTTTCAATAGTGTGGATCCTAAGTTAAGTTAGATAATGCCATCAGGTAGTAATTTAATTACATTAATCAAAGGTTTAGGTGGAAAGATAGTTTTGCAGAAGCTAGAATGAAATAACATTTAAGTACACATGTATAAATCACAGCGTTATAGACAATTGTTTAAAGTGGCCGATAGGAAAATGGATATATACCAGAAGCTTAGAAGGAAACCTGAGGGGGCCTTCTCCTGAGTGGTAGACACTGCTTCCGAAATCAGGAGGCTGCCGGGCCTGGCCATGTCCTTCATGAGCTGTTCATTGTGAGTCCTCTGAGCAGAGATACACAAAGGCACTTGGGTCATTTTGTACAGCCAGGGCTTTCCTGGGAGGCAGCTGGCCAGCCCAGGCCTACTCTCTGAGCCTGAAAAGGCGAGACACACTCTCGTGAGGTCTTTGTCACCTTGGATGGCCGAGGCTTGGCACGCTTGGGTCTCTTTCCCTGGCGCTCCAAGCCAGCTCTGTCCAGAATCCAAGGAGGGCTGCCTCAGGGTTCCAAAGGATTTTACAGCCTAGGACAGAAGCTGCTGCCAGAGCCCTGGGGCATGAGATGTGGCGGGTTTGCCCACAGCTTTTGCCAGTGAAGGTGACTTTCTCTGCCACACAGGGACTTAAATGAGGGCCCAGAGCACCAGCCCCCGGCCAGCCACCTTCCATGCCCTTGGACAAAATGGGAACATTTGGCTAACAGGACAGGCTCTTGGAGCCCAGGTGCTCTTTCCCACCTCCCTGTGATGGAGTGTGTGCGCATGCTCAGTTGCTTCAGTTGTGTCTGACTCTTTGCGACTCTATGGACTGTAGCCTGCCAGGCTCCTCTGTCCATGGATTCTCCAGGCAAGAATACTGGAGTGGATTGCCATGCCCTTCTCCAGGGGATCTTGCCGACCCAGGGGTCAAACCTGGGTCTTGACATTGCAGGCAGATTCTTTACTCCCTGAGACACCTGGGAAGCCCATGGTGGAGTGTGGTGGATGTCAATGAGTGCTAGCGAAAGGGGACTTTCAGGTGTGCTGACGATAGCTCTTCTGCCTTCTGCCTTCTGCCACCATCTGGCTTCACCTGGGCTGCGGAGCCTGGTGTGGTGTCCTGTACGTAGCCTGTCTCACCCTACCTGGGTTATTCAGCAAGTGTCCCTGGGACTCCGGCTGTTGGTTTTCTGGATGCACATTCTTCTGCCCATTGTTGATGCAGAGACACTCTCGCCCTCTCTCAGGTAGATTTGTTCCTGGGCATATCTGTAATTGCCTTGTTCCTGGTTGGGGGTCAACCACGAATGACTTGGTCTGAAATGAGAGGCCTCAATGGAGGATTACCATCCTCATCACAAAGCAGCTACCTTGTGTAGGTGGGGTAGGCGGAGAGGTCCTGATTTCACCACATTCTTGCCTCGGTGGCCCTAAGGTCTTCGTCCCTTGAAGAAGAGCTGAGGGAGCTGGAAGGAAAGGTGAGAGGTGTGTCTTCATGCTGGTTGAGACAAGAAGGGAAAGGCGGGTGGGTTTGGCCCCCAAAGGCAGGACAGGAAAGCTCTCATTCCCATGGCGGATGCAGTGTTTGTCCAGCTGAAAGCTGCCCTACTCGGCTGACTACCTGATGAGTGATTTCCCCCAAGTTGACAGCTGCTCCAACACATTTCACTACAAGTCCTGACAAAACAGGGTGTTCTTGTGGGGCTGCTGTTGCTGCAGCAGGCATTTGGAAGAATCTGGAAGGATAGGGCTGCATAGGATGACCTTGAAGCAATCTCCCAGTGTCTTGTTCCTCCCTTTCTTGCCAACCCTCCAGCTTTCTGGGTTTATGAGAAATTGGGCCCATCCCTTTCAAATACCCACTGTGCTCTTAATAATGGGGCTAGACATAAAATCACGGTATGTATTTACGGTTCTAGAATAAGCCCTTGGGTGAGCATCAGCATATGTGAGTCTTCCCTCATGAGTAACCTTGTGAAGAGGCAGGGAAGGTGGTATCTAAGCCTGAGAGGTTAAAGGGTTCGTCTGGTCTCACACAGCTTCAGGGTCAAGTTAGGATCTGAACTGAGGCCTCCGCAGTCCCTGCTCCCATGCACAGTCCGCCCACAGAGCAGACAGCGGGACCTGGAGCGCTTTGGGGCAGGGAAGCTGTGAGGAGGCAGGTGACAGGGGTTAGTCTGCTCTCAGAGAGTTGCAGGGACCGAAATGTACCTGACATTCTGCTTTTCTATATAATTTCAAGAATTTATTGCCATGGTCCGAAAGCACCAGAGGCAATGTTAACTTGGAGGAGCTTCTCAGTAAATACTTTAGGTGTGTTTTCCTGGGGAGCAGTGGCACCTGATTCTGGGGCTTATCCTCGACCTGCTGCAAGGCTGAGCCAAGGCTCTGAGGAGGAGGGTGGGGGTGGGGGAGACAAGCGGGGAGCCCCCTTGACTTTGATTTGCCTTTTGCTTCTAGTTTCCTGGGTTCCAGGATGCTGAGCTGCCGTTCCAAGAAGAGCATTAGTGTAAATGTGAAACCCCAGGGGTCGAGGGTGACTCCTTTGTTCTGTCCTACCTCCCTCTCTGGGAGAGTGCGCAGGCAGGGTGGAAGGTTCAGGCATGTGTAATAAGCTGGCATTCAGGTTGGTGGCCTCCTTTACCTTTGCAGTGGGTGGCTGGGCTGGGTGAGCCCCGGGGAGGCTTAGAAAGGGAAGGGTGGACCCGACAGACCTTTGGGAAGACTGTGCAGTTTCATCATTGCTCCCACGGCTGCGCATGGATGGCCTGGCAGGAGCCGTGCAGTGTGAGCCCTGGGCCCTGGTTCTCTTTGTGTGCAGGCTCAGTGGGCCCCTCTCTTGTTCGGGGGAGTCCTACCAGGCAAGTATGAGTCACAAAGGAGACCAGGACGCTGTGGCACAGAGGTGGTGAAGGCCCAGTGATACTTTCAGAGTTCTCAGAATATGCCTCCCAAAGTGGAGAATGCTTTCGGCAGGCAAGTTTTCGTCTGGTAGGGCCTTGATGCTCACTGTCTTTCATTTCCTCCCTCCCTCCCCCTGCTTCTCTTCCTTCCTTCCTGTTTTGGTTTGGTTGAGCCTTAACACTCAATGTCTTTCATTCCCTTGCTCCTTTCCTTCTTTTTTTCCTTTTTTAAAAAATTGATAAAAGTCAATTTTCAGAAGGTTTAGATACACGCCAATTACTGTCTAATTTTTAAAAGTTTACAAAAAAGAATTGAATTCTGACAAAAGAGCCAGAATACTGTCCTTCTCAGTGGGCACTGGGTTTGCTTCTTGTTTCTCAGCTCTTTGGCGTGGGTTAAATTAGCCCTCACAGGAGGCCACACTCTCCTTTCGGGGCCATCTGGGTATTTGCTGAAGGCTCTCCAGGGCTGAGTGAGAACTGCTGGGTGTGAAAACCACAGCATGGATGTGGGACAGGCCCTGGTGTTGGAGTCTGGACAGCGTTCAGGCCTGAGTGCTGCAGATTCCTTCCCGGAATCTTCGGTAGTAAGTGTGTGGGAAGTCTAGGGAGTGCATAGGAGGCTCATGCCCTGTGCTGGGGGTAGTGGAGGAGACAGTGGAGAAGAGACTGTGGTGTTGTGCTAAGGGAGCAAGAGCCGCTGTCTCGCAGGGTGAAGTCTGCATCCTGGAACATCTGCCCAGTCGGTAGTGGGTGGCAAGGATGAGGGTGTTATTAAGAACCTCGAGAAATGAGGTTCCTTTGCAGCTACCCCTCTTTTCTCCCTTGGGTCTCCTAGTTGGACCTCAGTCTGTCCTTTACTTTCTTGGAGACAGCGGGGGCTTTAGAATGGGGCCCCTCCATTCTGGCGTTGGGGGGGCCCAGTTTGCTGGAGGTGGCTTCCTCCCCTACTCCCACCCCTAAGGCAGATGCAGTAAGTGGGTCTGGATCTGCTCCCTTCCCCACAGATACCTTCCTGACTGGCTTTGATCCTTATTTAAACACATTCCATGCATATTAAGATGACAGACACATTGATTTTGCTCCAAGCAAGTAGCCATCCACACCCTAGATGGGCTGTGGGCCCCAAGCAGGTTGATGTTTGGAAGAGAATAAGGGACAAGCCCCGGATGGATGGGTGTTCTCTCCATCTCACTCACTCCTCCCCCGTCTCATTTTACCCACAAGAAACTTTGTTCTCTTACAGATGAAGTGCCTCCTCCTGGTCACACAGCTTCTTAGTGACAGGATTAGAATTTATGTCTTTAAAAAAAATTTATTATTATTATTTTTACCATTTGGTCCATACTGTGTAGCATGTGGGATCTTAGTTCCCTGACCAGGGATCAAACCTATGACCCCTGCATTGGCAGCCCAGAGTCTTAACCACTGGACCACCAGGGAAATCTATAGAATTTATGTCTATTGATTACCAGTCAAGTGCTTTTTCTGCTCAACTATATACCATGATCAGAGACAAATTTATTCTCTTTGGTATTGTTTAAATGCACATTTTACTGTTTGAAAGCATGGAATTGGGTGTGAATAATACTTTTTGATATAGGAGGAAGATGAAGAGAGAAAGGCGACTGGGACCATTCTGGGGAAATACCTGGGAGCCGGGAGTTGGGATCACGACAGACAACAGATACGTGTTAGCAAGGACCCACCACGCTACCCTTCTGGGTTTCATGAAGAAGTCATTCTGTCTGTGTAATTTTATTAGGCTGAGACTTTTTCCGACGGTTTATTTTTCCGTTTGCTCACTGCCCATAGAAGTGAGCCAGGGAGGGAAGCCAACACGTTTGCACTATTTACCTTCTCTCTGACTTTGGAACTTAGCAAATCTGCTGTGTGTGGCTTTGTTTTGCCGACTTTTACAAATCAAGACCATAAGCTGTAAAGCACATCAGCTCACTTTGAGGGACCTGATAGCTGATTGTTGCCTTGATAAGTGTCTGTACAAATATTTATATGTTGCTGATAGTCTTGAGTTGCATTGTTGCAACACGCAAAGCTGTTAGGTTTCCAGGACTTCTCCTGGCAAAACTTCTCCACGGAGTGAGGCTTATTTTCGATCTGCTCGTCCTCCCTAAAACCTTGTTAGCCTGCGATTGCACGTAATGCAGCTCAGGTTGTGGAGAAAGAAGCATAATATTAGCCCGTGCCGTCATGCGCTAGTAGAATAACTAGAAGAGGCCATTCTGGAATGCAGGGAGGCTGGTATAGCTTCTCAGTGTAGCTTCTTCTGACCCCCCTCCTTAAGTATTCACATGAGACGAGCGCACTGCTGTGATTAAGGAAGCAGTGTGGTGCTTCAGAAAGGCCTTCATCTCTTGCCACTCAGGTGAGCACCTGAAAAAGAACCTATAAACCATTTGGAAGCGAGTAATCCTGTTACGAAGGTATCCTTCATTTCCCTGAAGGACCCACAGCTTCCTGAGACATTTCCATGTCTGTTAACAGATCAATAAGGGGTAGCGCTGCTAGACTGTGAGCTCCTTGAAGCCAAGCAATGAGGTTCATTTCATTTTATTCTCCCCACCATTAACAGTTCATGTTTGGAACAAATGAATGAAATTGGGTGCCATTACATATCAGGTGGAATGAAGGTAGCATTTCTGGAATGAGGATGTAAATAAGTGTAAAATTGGATATTCACTGACACTTTCCCAGGAGCAGGTCTCTGAGCATGAGAGCTGAGAGCTGAGCATGTGGTGGTTGCAGGCCTCTGTGGCTGATTTTCTGGACCATGATTGGAACCAAGAGTTGTCTTCTCCCATGTTACAGATGAGGACTCGGAGACTGAGGAGTGCTGTGAGCCCACAGGGCGAGGTGACTGAGTTCTAGCAGGTCCTGAGTTCTTGCTCTGGGCTGAGTGTTTCACAGACACTATTTTAATCAGTTTCCACAGCAACCTCAGCAGACTGGCAATACACCATTGTCATGTACATTTTACTGATGAACAAACTGAGGTTCAGAGAAAGAGCTGCATTGGGTCACACAGCCAGGAAGTCCTGCAGATGAAGATTCCAGAATCTAATTCAGGGAGCCTGAGTGCCCACTGCTGACACACCTGGGCTTGAGCTCACGTGGCCCACTCAGGGTTTGCAGTTCCAGGCCCACCAACCTGATACCTGGCCTGCTGGCAGGTGCTGTCTCTAGGGGTGGCAGCCTCCAGCCTGGCCCTGCACTTGGTCCCTGGGGCTTGGGAGAAGTGAAGTGCGGTTAGTACACCTTGTCCTTTCCACTCTTCCCCCGTCTTTCTCAGGGCCTCCCCTTCCTTCCTTACCGGTGCCACTATCTGCCTGCTCCAGTGTGTGTTCCTGCTGGGGGTTAATGCCCTGGCCAGGCCACCGCTGCACCCGTTGTCCCATAATCTGGAGGCATGTCTGCCAGCCAGCAGGGGTGTGGTTTGGGGGTGGAGAAGTCAGAGGTGGCTCAGCCTGAGGAAACTGGCCCTGGGAATCTCACCTGTCCCTTCTCTCCTCCCCAGAGTGGCACTGTCAGGATTGCCTCTCCAAGCATAGCCCCTCTGTGGCCCCAGGGGCTCCCTCCAGACCTTTCCAGGCCTCTGGGTGATCCATCCTGGCCCTCTGGAAACAGGACTGTGGGAGTCCCAACCCTTAGTGCCCTGGGCAGAGCCTTGACATGCAATTGTTCTGGCAAGCAGCCTTAGGCAGGCCTGGGCAGAGGACTGAAAGGAGGAGAAGGGGCTGGGAGAGCTGCAGCAGACCAGATGAGAGACAAAAGACAGCTCGGGAGCAGGCTGCCGTGCGGTGGGGTGGGTGCACCCGTGGAGGCCCGGGCTGGCCTGCGGGGAGGAGTAAGGCTGGCGCCTTCTCCCTCAGAGTCTCAGTCCTGCTGGAGGCCAGCCAGCTGCTGGAGCTGGGTGTGGGGCAGTAAACACAGGGTCTCGGAGTCTTGAAGGTTATAAGCTGGGAGGCTGAGAGGAGGGAGAAATGAGAATTCACAGTATCAGACAGCATCGGCCTCTGCACCCCCTCTCTCCAACGTACACTGTGGTCCAGGTGTTGACCCCCAGACCTGTTTCACGGCAGCCTCTCCCCTCAAGGCTGAGTGAGTTTTTTCAGTATGGTCCACACTTTGGTCCTGCATGGTCCCTGGGGCTGAAGGGTAGGTGTAGGGAGATTGGCAGACATTGTCTTGAGAAGTCAGCCCCTCCATGAAGCCAGGTACATCTGAGTTCCTTCAGCCATTGGCCGGATGGCCTGAAACAAGCCAACCAACCCCACTCAGCCTCAGGCTCCTAGCCTGTAAAATGGAGTGAATTACTTTTCCTGCCCACTGGGAGGAAACGTTCCACTTGACTCTAGGTCACTCAGAGGTGTTGCAGGATGTGCGTTTTGTCACAGAGGCATGGCTCTGGAAGCACAGGTGTGGTGGTCTTTTGGCTTGTCAGCTCTGTGGGCTGAAAGTGCGGCATGGCCTGCTGGAGGATGCTGTCTGCTGACCTTGCCCAGCATGTGTGGCTGGCCTGAGCCTCCCCAGCCTCACCTGGCTCTGTGGGCAGACGTTGTCCTCCAGCTTGGCGTGGGCCCAAAAATGGGAGAAGATGACCACAGCTCTGGGAGCCTGAGTTCCAGGGGACCTGCCTAGGGTAGTCTCCGATGTGAGTCGCTCCGGTGGCATCCTTCCCTTTCCGTGCGGTGTGCAGAGACAGTTGGGGGAAGGGAAAATGGGAGGAGCCGCTGCCCCTGCTGCCCATCCCGCATCCTGCTTGCTTCCTGTTCTGTTAGAGAAATGCGGTTTCTTCAGGAGTTGGCCAGTCATCTGAGGTTGATCAAGTTTACGGGTGATTCAAATGTGTGTGCAGGGTACATAATATGGCTTATAACACAAACCCGAGCGATTATCCTTTAGCAGCCAAGTCTCCATGCTTCTCAGAGAATCATCAGCCTGGCAAATGACGGGGCGAATCTGGGCTGACCTTGGACCTGCAGGTGACCTCAGCAGCCCCGCCGGCTTCTGGCTTCCTTTTCCCTCTTCCCTCATCGGCCCGCTTCCCTCTTTCCTGATCATACGTGTTGGTGAGTAGATGGGTGGGTCAGCTCACCCCTGCTCACATCTCTCCAGCACACTAAACCTATTTGTCGTTAAAAGTTGGAAAACAAGCCCAGGTGGCGCTAGCGGTAAAGAAGTTGCCTGCTAGTGCAGGGGACATAAGGGACATAGGTTCGATCCCTGGGTTGGGAAGATCTCCTGCAGGAGGAAATGGCAACCCACTCCAGTATCCTTGCTTGGAAAATCCCATGGATAGAGGGTAGCCTGGGGGGCTATGGTTCGCAGGTTCGCAAGGAGTCAGGCAGGACTGAAGCAACTTAGCACGCATTATCATTTGGAAAATGTGCCCAAGAGCCAGACGTGGCTACATTTTGGAATGTCCCAGACCACTTCTAGGAAGGAAAGTGGGTATGGGGCAGCCCGGTGCTTCAGGGTGCCTCCCTGGTACATGCACAATGCATCGTCACCTCCCACCTCCCAAGTGCACACCCGGCAACCTTGCGGACACCCCTGTGTCCAGCCCAGCCTGGGTGTACCTCTTGTGTGCTTGGTTGGCACTGATAGGGGTCACCGGTGGGGAGGAGTTCTCCTCGGAGCACACTGCCACATGTCCTGTGAGCTGTCTTTGAGGCCTTGCCCAGCCTGCAGTGTCCAGGGCCTCTTCTGCCAGAGCCCTGCTGGTTATCACTGTGGGCATTATCTCCACTCACCACCTCTGTGCCCAGGGCTGTGGTGTCCCCTTGAAGAACCCCACACCCATCTCCCAGAGGCCCTTCTTGCTTAGAGTCTGACCCAATCCAGCGGCCCCCCCGCCCCCACCACCACACACACCTTCCAGGGACTTTGAACTCAGCCCAGCCTTGCTTGAAGCAGTGTCCTTCCCCAGAGGACCAGATCTGTCTCTCTAGGGGCCGTCCTGAGGGTCCCTGCCATCTCAGCAGTGCTTGAACCTTGTGGGTTCATGTGGTGGCCCTTGGCTGATGTGGTTTCATTTAGAACCAAGCATAGCACCCTTTGGAGCATTTCTCTACTAGAGCGTTGTCTTCTCACTGGCAAAGAGAGAAATGGGACAAAAGAGGTCACAGAGCCCTCTGGGGGAAATGTGTGCTGAAGATAAGGTGGTAACACAGAGAAAGAGGGAGACTGGTCTAGAAGGCCTTCCAAGAAAGGACAGGTTGTTAAACTGCTTCATCAGCTGTACAGTGCTCTTCAGGGGCAGCTATTGTTATTACCATCATGGCCATTATCACCACCATGAGAGGATATGGTCATGAGGTAGGTGCTAACTGTGAGTGCTGATTGAGTTTCCAGCTGATTTCCTGATTTTAGAGGCCACGGATGTGTCTACCTGGAACATTCCGATTCAGGTCAGGAGCTGAGGTTTGAGTCTAGACCTCATAGCTCTCCGATAGTTTGCTGACTGGTTTCTAGGTGTTGACTTGAAGACAGCTTATACATCCTTGAATATTTGTCCATATTGTGAAAAATCTGAATTTATCAAACAGAGCAGTAAAAAGGTGATGCTTCATTTTACAAAAGATTTTTCTTTTCAGTTTACCAAAGGATCCTCAGTGGTATTTCTCTTTGATGGAATGTTTGTCTACCTCAGAAAGTGTTTACAGGTCATTAACTACTCCAGTGAAGGACCTCAGTAGAGAAAAGGAAGCCTGCAAGCAAACAGACTCATAGCTCTAGCTTAGAGGGTGGTAGTTAAAGAGAATTAGACTCCTTGGCCGACAGGTGTGTGCTAAGCACTCTGTGTATCCAACCCTGGGAAAGAAGTAGGGAGCATGATTCCTTCCTTGGAGAATTGGTAGTCTCTTTGGAAACAAGACTTCTCATGAAATAATTGGGAAGACAGTATAGTGAAGACAGAAATTAGGTGCTAAGTTGTGTTTCTTACGATTTATTGATGGAAGAATGAATGGGCTTTGCTTTACCGAAATTCAGTTTATGTACTGCTTTTCAGGAATACTGCAGTGGTGCACAGTGAGGGAGGTCTGAGGAAGGAAGGAGTTGGCTAAGAGCCCTCTTGGGAACACAGAGAGAGCTTATGATGGAATACAGAGGGCTGGCTGTCCTAGAATTAAATTCTATGTGATCAGAGTTTGCCTCCTAGAAATGGCCCAGGCCCCTGAGAGATGCTGGGACGGAGACATCTATTAGGCAAGAGGGCAGTACAAAAGAGAGAGAGGGACTCATCGTCCGTGTCTTGAATCCTTGTCTCCAACTAGTGGCCAAGTGGAAGATGACGTCACTTTTTCTCTCGCCCTGCGCGCCTGCTGACTGCTGCTCTGAGCCCACTTTGGCCGTGTGTCAGAGCTGACCAGAGGACAAGGATGACTTGTCATCAGATGGTCAGCACCAGGTCTGTCTCTCCTGGGAAGTGGTTTCAAAAAGTTTTCAGTTCTGCCTCAGAGGGCTCAGCTCTTGCCCCTTTAGTGACATCTTTGGGATGGTCAGCTCTTACTCTTTCCCAGTCGGTGGCAGCCTGCCCCACCTCACCAGGGAAGGCATTCTGTAAATGGTGTTCTTTTTTTTTTTTTTAAGCTTCCATTGTATGGGTCCTAGTTTGTTTTTCCAGTTTCCAGGGACCCTTCCTGGTGCTAGAATTCTGGGATTTCGTGAGCAAATCTATGTTTTCCTAACCCATTTCCTCTGTATATGCATATGCATAGCTTTCTTTCATCCCCCCTCTTGTTATCCTAAAAGCCTTCATCATAAACTGAATTTTCACAGGAGAGTGGCCCTGGTCCCCTTCTATTTAGTTTGTGTTCCCCTTTCCTGGCAATCTTTCCAGGATTTATAGATTATGTCTTAGGTGTTTTAAAAACCATTCTAAGAAGATTGAAAATATCCTTGAAATTTTAGACTCACAGAAACAACAGTGCCATTTAGAATCTGGAGTTGCTGTTTGCCCCAAGTTATCTCTGCCCCAGGCTCCCATGGTGGCAGGGGATTGGGTTGGAGAGGAGCAATGAGGTGTCTGTTTCTGAGCAGAAAGGGAGTTTGCCAAACATCTTTTATGTATAGGTACTCCAAACTCTCAAAGCACAGGGACCATAATAATTTCTGCACCCCAACCTGGGATACAAACTGACTGCCTCCACTGGCCAGACTGAACTCATTTCTAAGGGGTTCCACTCTGATTTACTGATGAATCCTGCCTGCCATCTCTGTGTAAGAAAGGAAGATAGGCAGGACTTGGGAGTTATCCAGAGAGATACAGCTGGTCAGTGTCCAGGTGTGCACAAATATGAACAGGTTGTGATTCTAGTACAGAGTCCCAAGCTGGCCAGGAAGGAGCTGTGGCATCTACTCTTAGCCAAAACCCACCAGGGTCAACACAACTGTGTTGGTCTAGAGCAGGCCAACAGTTGCCTTTATCAAAGGCCCCATGGAAGGGCTTGGCCTCTGATTGGGGTGGGTATGAGGGTGGGGTGGAAGAGGAGTGGCCGATCTCTGGGTCTGTGACTGAGCTCAGGTGGCTCCTTTCAGAAGGCTCTCTTGTCAATGGAGAATTGGATTTTATTTCTCAGTAGGAATAAAATTGTTTGTATGCCATGGCAGGTGCACTAGGTCGTCCCTCCCCAGATTGTAAAGGAGGTGAAGGCTCCCTTGAACACACTCTCCCCACCTCATCACTGTCTGTTTTTATCTGTCCATCTCTCCAACCATTGGTCATATATGGATGCCTATGGTCATATATGGGAAACTGCATTCCCAATTGCCCCCTCCCTCCAACCTTGAATTTCTTGATCTATTCTCCCCCTCTTCTCTATTTCCCTGATCCCAACTTCCTCTTGGGAAAGGAACTGATGACCTCATTTCTGCTGAGGTGTAACAAATACCAGGAGACATGTGTTTTATTTCACAATAAAATGTATGCACTTTCTCATTTCTAAGTACTTTACAAATATTAACTCATTTTACTTTCATAACAACTCCTATTAAGCAGATACTATTATTATTCCCATTTTACAGATGAATCAATTTTTAAATTCCAGCTAAAGAAGTAGGAGTGAGCCAGGAGTATTTGTCATCACAGGACCGGTCTGTATCTCCCCCGGTCTGGCTCTGCCAATTGAAGATTAGGTAGTTGGAATGTATACTCTTCTTCCTTCGATATTTTATCCCAGCCAGCTCTGGGCCATTTCTGCCCTCCTCTCCCTGTACTCCCATCTCTGCAAAAATGACACAAGATTTTTAAGACATTAGAGAATTAGAGATCGTTTTCTCCAACTTCCTTGTTTACCGTGGGGCAGCTGAACGCCTCAGAGGTGATGAGACCCGGCATGGTCACCAGACCAGATGGTGGCAATGCACGGACGAGAAGCCAGGGCTCCCTGCCTCCTATCTTCCAGCCTCCCATCTTCTCAGTCCTGAACCACTGCCAGCACCTTCTTCCTCCCGCCTCATGCTTCCTCAGTCTGTGTAGCTAAGAGGTGTGTTGCCCCAGAAATGAAGATTTGCTTAGGTCTCTTAAGTAATGCAGGTGCACCTCACTCGCAGGGCTTCGCTTTCCCTTTCTCAGTTTATTGCCCATAGCAGTCTCTGTTCTGTTTTCTTGGGACTTCCCCGGTGGCTCTGACGGTAAAGAGTCTCCCCGCAACGCAGGAGACCAGGGTTCAACCCCTGGGTTGGGAAGATCCTCTGGAGAAGAAAATGGCAACCCACTCCAGTATTCTTGCGTGGAAAATCCCATGGATGGAGAAGCCATGTAATTGCATATCTGGGACAAGCAAAGTCTTACATTTGGAAATAGTGTTATAACTCAGTAAGTTGTGTTGAGCCTCACTTGGCCACTTGTTTGGGCTTCCCTGATAGCTCAGTTGGTAAAGAAACTGCCTGCAGTTCAGGAGACCTTGGTTCGATTCCTGGGTTGGGAAGATTCCCTGGAGAAGGGAAAGGCTACCCACTCCAGTATTCTGGCCTGGAGAATTCCATGGACTGTATAGTCCATGGGGTTGCAAAGAGTCAGACACGACTGAGCGACTTCCCGTCACTTCCCCTTGAGATGTTGTCTTCCTGTTTAAGGTGGCTGCCCCTCTTCTGTCCACTCTCCCTCCACTTGCTGTGTCTTCTCTTGGCCTGCCTCCGCCGCTGCTGGGGGTCACTGCAGCTCCAGTCTCAAGGCTGCAGCTCCTTCGAGGAGTTTTCTGCTTCCTGGTCACCTGTGGTCTCCCAGCCCTGCTCTGTCACAGCCAGTGAGGGTAGGGGAGAGGTGAGGGGGAATCCTCACATCTTCCGGGGATTCTCTGTGTCCACAGCTCTGGGCAGCAGCTGGGGGCCCTTCTGAGGGAGGCCTTGATGTTGTCTTCCTTCCCAAGGCCTTTGGGCAAGGTAGAAGTTATCTTCAGGACCCTTGGCTGCTGTTCAACTACACAGCCAGTGGGGGAGGTCAATCACCCCCCTTTCTGACCTGGAGAAGGGGAGGCTCTTAGGACTCTGAGCCCACATTTAATAGTTACTCCTGACTCAGAAGGGGTCTCAGTCCTAAAGAATGGCCATTATAAAAATGTTTTGAGGTCATTTCCCATCATTCCATTAGAGTAGCGGAGAGGTTTCTGCTTGGAATAAGGTGACATTTGCTAATTGAGCCAGGCTGCGATACAGGCTTTGGAGTTGAATTCCTTGAGGACTAGGAGGAGGGAGATGGGACAGGCTGTAGGATGACAAATGGGGGTTCCCTGGACTCAAAACCTTTTTTGTGTTCTCAAAAGTTGAGTTGCTCTAGATATTATTTTTCTAAGAGAAAGGAAGACATGCATTCATACAAACTCATATATGCAAATGTTCATTGGAACATTGTTCCTAATAGTCAAAAAGTGGTAACAACTCAAATGTCAATCAATAGGTGAATGGATAAACAAATTGAAGTACTGCCATACAATGGAATATTCAATTTAAGAATGAAATGGTAATACATCTAACAACATGGATGAAACTCAAAATCATTCTGCTCAGTGGAAGAAATTAAACGGTTTAATGCAGTTTGATTCCACTTACATGAGATTTTAGAAAAATCAAAACTAAAATGATGGGAAGTAGATCAATGTTTAAAAGGGGTCAGGGGATTAGAAGGGATTGACTGCAAAGGGGCATGAGAAGACTTTTTAAAGTGATGGAAATGTTCTCTGTCTGATTTTGGTGGAGGTTCTACAACTGTATACAATTAGCAGAATTCATCAAACTGTACACGTAAAGTAAGTGACTGTTGTATGTAAATTATGCCCCAATAAAGCTAAAAAATAAAAAAGCAACCACTTGGACCGTCATGAAAGGCTGTCTGTCTATCCCTAGCTTCTAACTGCATCATCTCAAGACTCTAGGCATCTCTGGGTGGGTGGGGGGCAGCGGGGAGAATTTTTGTTTGTTTTTAACATCCATCTTCCTCTGCAAATCATCTCTCATGCAAAACTTAAGGTCGTCAGCGTACATGTGATATCTAGACTTTCCTCATTCATTTGGTAGACTCGAGTCTTTTCTGAACCTAGTGTATGCTTAAGGCTGTGTAGATTTGAATCCTTATACGGAAAACCTCCATGTGTGTGTGGTGTTGGGTTGCACCTGGGCACATGGCCTGACTCCGGGACTTGGCTGTCAAGATGGAGAAGGGATGCCCTGGATGCCTTGTTATGAACATTCAGCCCAGCCTGTGCCTTGAGGGCAACATTACAAATAATAGCTACATTAGTTGTTGCCCTCATTTTCTAGGGAGTTCCCTTTACAAAATAGGATAGACAAAGTGGCCGAGAACTTCCGTGTTTCCTTCTCTCTGGCTTCAGAGTGAAGTCCTTTTTGATGATGCTAGATTCAAGAGAATATTAAAAATATGTTTTTAGAGCTTAGCGTTTTGCCTTCAGTGTGTGCTTCAGCCAAACCTAACGTCTTTGCAGCTGACCAAGGTTGAAATTGAGCCAGAGGGCTGTGCAGACTTAAAGATGGGTTTCCTGTAAAGATGTTAGTTTTTGGTAACTGACAACCGGACTCAATCAACCTGGCACACGCTCTGGTTGGTGCATGGGCTTCACTTCTGCTCTTCTCTAGGGTGTGGAGTGGCTGTTTAAAGAGGGTGGATATTACTGCTAATCTTTGTGTAGCATAACAGGTTACTGCCACTTGCCTTTTTTTTTTTATCTGGAAATACAAGCAGATATCAGAAGGGAACTGTTTGTGGCTACAGAGATGGTTAAAATTGTCATTGTGAACAGAAATGATACTTGGAAAAATAACTTTCCTTTTAGGAAGACAAATCAGTCATTTAACCACTATTTGTTGAGTTTCTAAGATATATGTATATCATATATCACACGGTGTGCTGGGTCTTTTGAAATGAAATAAAAATAAATAGAAGACAGAGTCTGTGCACTTCAGGAGCACATTGGGAAGATGTAGAATTAAGGAGGGGCGTTGAGAGGTAACGAGCGATGGGAGGACTGGTGATGTATCCAGGGTGGTGTAGGGAATGTGCGCTCCTTAAGGTCAGGAAAGGCAGAGACTGATTCTTTATGCCAAGGTGACCAGTGGACTTTTAGCTGGGCCTGGGATATGAACAGGAAATCAGAGAGGAGGAAGAAAAGCCTGAAAGGATTTTAAACTAGCCTGAACCCAAATGAACTTTTCTGGATGATGTAAGAGAAAAGTTTATACAAGGAGTATTAGATAGACATTTGAGAGGGGAAGGGAGGTTTTGGGGCCCAGGAGATTAGCCATGGATACATGGAGAGTCAAAAGGAAAGCAGAGATCCTAGTGAACCCAGAATGTTCTAGAGAAGGACTAGCTTCTATTAGGATTTGAAGTGGTCAGAACATCTTTGTAGCTTCTGCCATGGTACTTCCTCCTCCTGGCCAGGGTTTTCTTTTGAGACGGATGTTGGTCAAACAAGCTTTTTTTGTTTGTGGTTGATCACTTGGCATACAGCATGGCTCCTTGTCCTGGACGATGAAGAGGGCATTTTAGCAGCAGGCAGGGTAGTTGTGTGTTCACTGCAAAAGGATTGTAAGCTTCTAGGAGACTTGGTGGCTTTGGGGAAAATCTCACAGTGGCAGAAATTAATTAGGAAGTAGAGTAGAACTGACTTCTAAGAGCTGGTATTATGTGGATGTGCTATGGGCCACATGACAAAAAGGAAATGGGATGAGAAAGGGTGTAAATGACTAACAGGGACCTGTTGGCAGGTGGACTGCTGTTGACCAGCTCCGCAGAGTGAAGGTAGTTAGGTGTTTCCACTTTGTCTTCCCCAAACTCTCTAAAGCAACTGTTCCACTGGGGTCAAAGACATCCTTCAGGAACCTCTTGGTTTCCTATTGTTTATGACCAACAGCAATGTTTTCTTCCTTTCTTTGAAGATAAACTCATTTGGGGTGGTAGTGACTTCAGGCTAATTTTGATTCTATGGTCACTGATTTGAAATTTTTATTGTTATTTTTTTCACATCAGCCAAAACTAGAAAAGTTTCCCTGGATCCCCTGAAATGTGTTTCCTTTCACTGAGAAAGTCAACTATCTCTAGCCATAACAGGGTTTACACTGAATTGTATAAGTGATACTGACTTCTGTGTCAGCAAAAAATGAAACGAAAACTGATCATAGATGACATTACCTAAATGACAGTACCTACGTGTGTCCTTTCTTTCACATTTGCTGTAATCCTGTTATGGCATTGTCCTATTAACGCAAGTACTGTCATCTTTAAATGCTGTCAGATCGTAACTGGATTGCCAAGGACAGAGGAGAGAAATCAGGGAAAAGTCAATGGCATTTCCCAACACACTGCAGAGATGGGCTTCTTCCCTGTCTCGTGGTTGAATTCTTGGAGAAACTGTTCAGTTAAAATGATGACTCAGGTGTCTTGCAGGCTTTGATGAAATAGTCAACTTCACTCCTTGTGTTCCTAGAAGGAAAGAAAGAAACAGTCTCTTTCAACAGCCATTGGGGCAGACTCTTCCAGGATAAAGTTCATGATCCTGCAGAACGAGAATGCATTATATGTATTATTCTTGTGTTTTTCAAAAACCAGCTCAAAACTAATAACAAAGAGAGGGTTCTTTGTGAGAGTTTAACATCCAATTGTTTTTTTTTTAATGTATTTTTAAATGAAGGATAATTGCTTCACAGTATTGTGTTGGTTTCTACCAAGCATCAAAACCCAATTGTTTTTTAATAATGTTTCCTCAGATTTGGTTAGGGGATTCCATTTTAGAGATGGGAAAACTGAGTCATAAGATGCTTAGAGGTAGTGGTTCCCAGAATATTTGTATCCTACGTTTATGCCATATGCCCAGGTTCTTCTCACATATTTAGACTAAATTCTAATCCAGGTTTCTTACAAAGTGTTCATAAATTTCCAGTCTTCACTTTTCTGCAGCTTCCTTAGTTAGAATAGCTGATGGTGAAATGACTGCATTGAAATTAAGCCTCTCACTTTTTGCATTCCATTGCTTATAAATAAGAGAGTGAGAAATAGTGTCTCTGAACGCCCTTATTAAGGCAGGTTTGGCTGCCGGAGAGTAGGGCTAACCAAAGGGGATGGGCTAAGACACTTTTTCATGCTTCTTCTTCTTTTTTTAATTTGCATTTTATAATGGTATAATTTAGTTTTTCCTTAATCTGATTCTGTGTTCATTTTTTAAAATATATAGTGTTGTTTAGATGTTCTATTATTTATAGCCCTCCAGAAGGATCCCAAGGGACGGTAATCTCCATTTGAGAAGATGATTTCCCAGTTTCCATACAGATGATGAAAAAGTCACTGCCCACTGCACGCCACCCAGGCCCTGCCTGTGGTTGAGTTTTCTCCTCCCGGTCTTGGTGTGGGGTGGTATGGGCTGCACCTGAAAGCCTGATGGGAGATGCAAATATGTGATGTGCTGACACTAACACAAAAGGACTGCCTAATGGACTTGGAAAATATAGGTTAGGGAGTTTTATGGGATATCAAATTATCTTATTCTTTCTCTGATTAAAGACAAAAGACTATATTAAGTAGATCATTACATGGGTAAAAGGTTAGAGCTTCACAGACTTAGAGGGGTACCCTGGCATTCCCCCTCCTGCCTGTGGCAGAGGCCCGTGACGAGTAACAGATCAAAGGCAGGCAGATACCCTGTTTGTAGGACTCTGAGATGTCTGAATAGTCAAGTTAGATTCATAGGAGGGACGTTTTGAATTTCCTGAGTCCTTTTCATTCTGATAGGACAGCAGTCTTAAAATGAAAGTTTAATTTGCCCTGATTCTAGTTCATTTAGCAGGGAAAGAGGTGCAAACATGAAAGGGGGAATGCAGGGCGAGAGCAGTGGCCGTGTTTGAAAGACAGGTGGCTTCACAGGGTGTTGGGCAGACATGCCCCTCCGTGAAGAGGGGTGGTCATTTTGAGACTATGGGCTGCTTCTCTGTCATACTGTGAGACGTGTTGGTGTATCACCTAACGCTTTAATGCTGCCTTGGTCAACCGTCTAATGCATAAAGGTCTTCCTGGAAGACATTCCAGATCCAGTCCTCATGTGGAGTTGGAGCTCCCGTGGGTCTTATAATAGTCTACCAGCTAATCCATCATACCTCCCACTTCTGTGCAAAACGTATTTGTGTGAACATACATATGAGTGTGCATGTGCAATCTAAGCATAGCTTTCTTGAATTTCTCACTTCAGTACTTAACTATACATACGTCCATAAAGTGGGCTCTCAGCATTTGGCCACTGTGTTGTCTCATTGTTTGGGAAGAAGGCATGAGTGCCCAGTTGGAGGTGGGGCAAGGTAGGCTGGTAGAAGTGTGGTTGGTGTCTCCATCTGATGTGTGGGAGAGAGAATGAGCCACAAGGCATTCTCTGCGAATGAACTATGATATGGTCCACTGTACCATCAGTGCGGTGATGGGGGAAGTTTGAGGACCTCTCCAGGAGGTCTTGACCCTTCAGCAGCCTTCAGTCAAATCCGTTTCAGAATGGAGAAGAGCTTGCTGCTGTCCCTCTATTTTTGACCAAAGCAGTGGTGTTAGATATAGATTTAAATCTGTATAGATGTATATCTTTGGGTAGATGTAGAAATAGATCCCTATGTATACTAAACAGATTTTGTGTGTGTGTGTGCGCTTGTGCATATGTGTGCACCTATGTGGGTATGTGAAAGGAGAGAGCCAGAGCAGAGGGTTGGAGAAAGAAAGCTGGGAAAGAAACACGAAAATGAGCAGTCTCATTCCCCAGCCCTCCTTTTGAAAACGGGGATCTGGTAAGCAATATATATTTCTGAGAGAAGACAAAGCCATCTCTTGGGCAAAGGGGTTTTTCTGGGGAGATGTGGAATTGCTGTGTGACCTTAGGGAAGTACTTGACTTCTCTGGGTTGAGCTCAGCCGAATGTTCACAAAGAGCAATGCTGATATTTATAGACTACGTTTGACTATCCCAAGTGAAAGACAGTCCTCTCACCTCAGAATAGCAAGCGTTGTTTCTCATATCTAGGTTGCTGGGACAGTTTCCTAGGAACCTAATATTCAGCAGCTTTATGACGTTGGATGCAGGGTTTTTCTTTGTAAACGATTCGATTGGGTTTCACTACTTTTCACATTATTTCCCAGGTCTAGGTTTTTTCTTATATTTTTCTCACAGGAAGAATCTTAAATGAACCTGATTTTTTTTCCCAGTTAATTCAAAGGCACCAAGGCTCAAGGCTTTCCTAGGACTGGTGTCTGGAGGCCAATGACCAAGCTGAAGCCACAGGATGTCTGTAGAGGCCTAGGTGCCCACCGGGGTCAGCTGCCCACTGTGGCTGTTGAGGATCCTAGCTTTGGGATTCTTGCTGGGGTTATCTTGCTCTACCCTTGCTGGTTGCTGTGATTTGGGCTCATTCTGGGTTTGTGTGAATTCATCAGTCCAGCCTCTGGCATCCCTTACCCCAGTGAATCCCGCTGCAGTTCTTAAGGCGATTCTGAGGCCAGGGTTCCCTTCCCCTCAGCATCCTGCATTCGTGTGAGATCTGCTTAGGGAATTGGGCTTTGGCCTTGAGACCAGTCCACTTGGGAACTCTGGCGGCAAAGGATAGTTGTTCTTCCAGGGCTGTCCCTTGGTGGGGGTGGAGATGAGGAAATAATTTTTATGTTTCCTATTTTGATTTAAAATGCTGGTCTCTTTTTTTGGCCAAGTCTTGGGCAAATGCCACAGAGGGATTTTTTTTTTTTTTTTGCTTGAACTTGAAATTTAGATGAACTTGATGAAATAAATGCAAATTTACACACACATGGTCATCACATCACCAGCACCCCCACTTCTCCAGCACATAATAGATTACTCCTAAATACTCCTAAATAAGGCTTCCTAAATTTTGAGGTCTTGCTTTGCATGGTGATAAGGGCAAACGACCTCAGCCCCATATGCCTTTGGCTTGAGTTGTTAACCTTTCCTTCCTTCCTCCTTCTTTTTTCTCCCCGTTCAAGGTCTTCCTTTTCTTAAGAAAAAAATGTGAGCCATGCTGGGAGTGTAGACTTGACCTCCACCTCACCAGGTGCATTTGCTGACCAGCACACACACAAAAAAAGGAAATAGTTTTTTGGAAGGGGAGGGGGTAGTTTCTGTTCCACAATCACTGCTATTTCAATGAAAAGCAACCTGGTTTATCTATAAAGCCTACTTCCCTTTCTGGTGAGGTGTGACTGTTTTGAACTCCTCTGCCGGGAGGTAAAGGGAGGGGAGGGGAGGGAGGGGAGATGTGGAAAGGGGATGGAAAGGAGAGACAGAGGTGGAAAGGAGAAGAGAAAAGAGGGAGTGAGAAAGAGAGGAGCGACATTTGGGCTATTTTTAGCTGGACTTGAATGCAGATTTCATCAGGTTCTTTGGCTATGTGGAAACAGACTGTGTGGACAGTCACCTTGTCTGGAACTTCCTGCGAAGCGGCCGTGGTGACTGAATTTTCTGACACTGTCAGAGTTTGGACAACCCTGCCAGCTCTTGGGAGGGGAGCACCACTGCTGTCACGGGCGCTTGAAGCCTCGAAAGCACACGCTGTCGATAGTGACCTGCATTTGCGGAAACTCTAAGGGCTTTCTAATTACCGGAGGAGATCCAAATTAGAGGAAAGCTGTTCGACAAGCCCCCTCGCATGAGCTAAGTGTCACGGCGCAGATAATCATTACATCTAACAAGCTCCTGATTTTTAACAGAAGCTATGAGGTGAACTCGTTTATAATGGTTCTGTTTCAAGCGGGGGGGTGGAGGCGGGGGGAGAACCACCCTGGCCTGAAAAAGAAGAAAGAAAGAAGGAAGGGAATAAAGAAAGAACAAGAAGGGGAAAAGAAAATAGGGGGTAAAAATAGGAAAACCAGGAGGAAAAAAAATGAAGAGAGACTCTCATGCTAGTGCTTAGACTCTCCGCCTGGTTCTTGCCTTTGTCGCTGGCTGGAGCAATCACATCTTCTGTTTTAGATTTTCCTTACTGTAATCTATTTCTGTGAATATGCCAGCTCGTTCATTTGATGTTTCCCGGAGACAAGCCTCCTCTGTGAGTTATTTCTGACCATTGCAGCATTCCACAGGGTCTGAATTGTTGAAAGCAGTGACCCAAACCATAACAACTTGAATATTACAATCGAAACACGTGATGTAGACAGTGGTTGATTTGGGGCTATATCTTGGATAGCCCTCATCTGTCCCCAGGGACTTGTCTGAGATCCCTTGGGGTCTGTCTGAGCCCAGACCTCCTGACCTTGTCCAGAGCTCAGTGCTCAGGGCAGTGGAATTCAAGTCCTGGTTTGAGGCGATTTAAACCAGCTTTCAAAGGCCTGAGTGGAGCCGATCTTTTGTGGACCTTTCTTTCTGGGTGTTCCCCCTGTCAAAACCGTTTCTCCACACGGGATACACATCAGAGGGGGAAAGGGCTGTAAACCTTGAGGGTTGGCCAACAAGGTTCAGGAAGCACGGTATCAAGAGCCGCACTTCTCTTATTCCAGTTGATTCTTCCCAAACTCCCCACACCATCCTTGCAGTTATTCATGGGAAATAAAATAATATAAATCACGCTGCCTGCTTCTTTTCCAGTGGCTCACAGAGTAATCACAGGCTGAAGTGCAGGTTTTCTTGCCGTGCGTTGATCAGTAAATCAGATTTTGAGCATTTATCAGCAAAAGTTAGATTTAAGCATCGTTCCTGTAATGTTTGAAAGAAAGAAGATTTGTTCCGGTGGGGACTCTGCCAATCAGTGATCTTCCAGCTTGACTCTGCTATCAATTATTGTTGCAATTATTTGTCTAGTTGGATATTTAAAATGTCATCAGAAAGAGATGATTACATATTCCAGAAAGCGAGGCACTGTATAATCAGATGAACTGAATCCAGTTAAATGTAGTGTGGTACCAACCTGTCCTTCAAAGTGGAATTCTTGAGCTACCACCGAAGGCAGCAGCCTTCTGCCCGGTTTTCAGGAAGCTGATCTTAACCTTGGGACACAGCATGCTGCTGAGGTCGGGTGATACTCAATTATGGGAAACTTTCCAAGTCTGAAAATGGAATTGCTCCTTCAGATACACGAGAAGTGCATTTTGGGTTATCGCATTCAATTCATCTGCAAATCTATAAATAAGAAGTCCCTCTATTCTTCTTGCTTCCTGTGGATTTAAATGCCAAATCCTGATTTGTGGCAAAGTTGTCACATGTCCCTTTTCCCACTCTCTCTCTGCCTGGTGCCCAGGATCTAAGCGGTGGCAGTAGAAATTACAACTGTTTGGAAGCCAAGAAAAAGCTCCATTTCTCACTTTTCTCCAATTCCGGATATTCTCGGCCCTGCTCCATCCATCAGCCATCTCCCCACACACCTCCTCCACCACACACCCGCCTTCTGTCCACACCACCAACAGGAAACAAATACAGCTCCAATTTTTTTTTTTTTAAATGGAGGAAAAGAAACCACAACCTGAACAAATAACAAAAATACTCCCACCATACTGTCTACATAGAACGATCACAAATGTTCTGAACGTGTAGAAATCGCCCCTTAGGCCTGCCCCCTCTCTGGGCATCAAGAGTGCCCCTGAAGAATGAGATTCTAGATCCGAGAGTGTTATCCAAGCCATCAGCCAGGAAATGTTAGTCCATCCCCATTATTAAAACCGAGTGTAGGTTCCGGAGATGTTTTCTGTATCGTGGTGGGTTTCATGAATTTGAGAATTTTTGCAGGACTTCCTAGTTCATGTCCCAGAAAGCATGCTGAACTCTTATGATTCCAGAACCCCATGGTGATCAAAAGGCTTTCCCACCATAATATAAAATTTTGGGAATCTGCTAGAAAATTCATCTCGTCTGTGAGGCGGAAGTGGGGATGGGGAGAGACCCTTCAAAACACAGGAGCCCTGGGTTGTGTGTGCTGGAGCATGTGGGAGAGAGAAAGAGGTAGGGAGTGGAGCACCTAGAAAAATGACTTTAAAAACATCACATTTCATTGAAACGGAAAAAAGATATTGTCTCTGCTGCCATCACCTCCTGTCACCTTTGTCCCTCTCCTCCTTCACCACGTGTGTTCCGGCACCTTCATCTTGCCTGGCTTTCCCTGCCAGGCCTTGCAGCTTGGGGTGATCGGGATTAGCTGACCATGCTGCCCTTCCAGGGAGGGTAGAACTTGCTTTGAGCCTGGAAAGCAGGTTATATGCTTGTGGTGGGTGAGGTGGATGTGTGAAGACCACAAAGCAAGGGTGCCAAGGGCCGAATTTAGCTCTTGGGAGATGTAGAGGAGCCCTGGAGGTCTGAATGGTTTTGCTTTTCCTGGGATCCCTGCCTCATTTTTGTTTTCAGGGTGTATATGTTTCTCTCTTGTTCTCCTGCACATCCCATAGGCAGGGGCTGGGCTTGGGCCTGGCTCCCGCTGGGCAGGGACATGCCAGTCATTTGGCTGGGAAGCCCGGGCCCCGCTGAGCACTCCAGGGCTTTGCACTCTCTTCCCTGCCCTCCACCGGGTGGTGCCAGGATCGAGGACAGTCGGGGGATGAGGCGTGGGCTGCTGCAGGCAGCCTCCTGCATCTGAGGCAGGGAGGCAGATGAGGTCATCCACACAGCCTTCCACGCACCTTCCAGGGCTAGCCTTATTTACCCTTTTAGTGGAGCAAAACCATGTGATCTAAAGAGGATTCCTTGAACTGAAGGACTTTGCACTGTTCCCTCTCTCAGGGCAGAAAGATGGGGCTATAGGTAGGGGATGAGAATAGAGGAAAGTGTAGGAGATTACTAAAAAAAAAAAATTGAGATGATGAAGGAGAAGAAAGGCAGCCAGACTAGGTAATTGGGACCAATTCATCAGAAGGCTTAAGGAAATTTGACATCTATTGTAACTCTTCTAACTGTATAATTACGCAGCGTTTGGAAAGTGAATTATTAACTTGATTGTCCATAATGACCATTGAGTAAATATACAGTCACAGGTTGTCAACATTGTACAGTGAACTGATGGGCCAGCAGCCACTTTCAACTGGTTGTAATCATCTCCTGGGTCAAGGCTGACCTGGAGGCTCTGGGGTTAGTGAATCATTTACAGGAGAGACCTCAGGGACTCCAGGAAGGCAAGGTCCCCCTGGTCACTGCTGGGCCCTTGGCAGCTCCTTTCAGCCCAGGTCATTTAGAATTGCCCTTCAAGAAAAAAAGTCCCCTGAACAGCATATGATTTAAGAGTATTGATTGAAGGGATGGTGTTGGGTGAGGAGAGGTGGACAGTGCGCGATTGGGTCTCAGAAGGCTGAACTTTAGTTGGGACCAGAAGTGGTGGTCACATGAGCATCACATGAAGCCCTGGATCCATAGCGTAAGGCGGGAGGTCCTTTGCCGGCCCTGCCTTTGTCTAACCGGGGGGCCTTGGTGCCCCCCGCCCCCTGAGCTGCAGTGCCCTGGCCCTAGGTGCGGGGTGGGGTGGGGGTGTAATCTCCGTGGGGCCTCCTCCTGGGGAAGTCCGCAGCTCGCTCCACACTGGAGGAGCAGCGTGTCAGCCAAGAGCCGCAGGCCATAAATGCAAAGTATGGTTTAACAAAAGCAGCTTTTGAGTGAGAAAGCTGAGTGGAGTTGTCCCAACCTGTCAACTTCAAATTTCTTTCCTCCCCCATAAATCAAAAAACGGTTGGTGGAAGGGAGGGACAGAAGCGTTTCATTTTCAGATTTTGTAAGAAAATAAAATCAAATCAAAAGAACCTGTCCCACGCTGATACCTTACATGCCAGGTTTGAGCCTGAGGCAAATTTTTGTGGCCATGTAATAAGCCTCTTTAAAATGGTGACAGACCCTTGACTCTTTGCCTTGAATTACACTGATAAAAGACATTTTATTGCGTTAGAGCCGGGGCAGGAGTACAGGATGGTGCTTGCCTGGTCGGCCTCTTTGAAACCCCGTCAGCCCTGCTGTCCACACTCCCCACCGCCTGACAGGGCTGGAGTGTGATGGTGGCGGAGATCTGTGGGCCAGTGACAGAGGGGGCTTTTAGCCTGAGGGGCTTGTTAGGGAGAGGGGAGCGACTCCATTCCTAGTGGACCTGGGAGACCTTGACGTGGGTGGCTCCGGGTCGGTCTCACGTCTGGTGCTGCGTAGAAGAGTGTAACTGGGGCCTCATTTGCCAGGCAGTCTTAGATTCAAAACAAGAAATGATCCTGGGGACTCCCTTCTCATGTGGGGCCCCCTTGATGTCTGTGGAAACAGGAAAGGGGGTTGTGGCCCCAGTGCCCGGAGAGGCCAGATGTCACAAGCTGAGTTCTCAAGTGGACCTGTCCAGTGGGTGGAGAGGGTGGTATGTTCTTGGCTTGGGGAGCTTGGAGGAGTCTGATAACTTTGTGTGTTCACTCGTTGAATCATCAGAATTAGCAAGCCCGAGAACAGCCGATGGTACCTCCCGAGTGACTGCAGATCATACACGTGGGCATCTTTTTTTATTCAAGAAATTCTTTCCAGGTTGGTCAGTGGGATAAATGCAGGATTTGAAATTGGGTAAAAAGCCAGGAAAATGAACTCTGAGGCCAAGAAAACAGGCCTCCAGTCGATAGGCTGTGTCTGCCTCTCCTTTGTTCTGTGGGGCTGTCAGAGAGGTTAGGACTGAGGCCAGGGCTTGGAGGAGGAAGGTGCTGAGCGACTGAGCCCAGGGGAGCAGAAGTCGGAGGAGCCTGTGGGCGGGCAGAGGCCTGTTTCTGAAACAAGGACTTGCTGCCGTGGGACGAGGCCTGGCCTCAAAGCCCCAGAACCCTCCTTGAGTCAATCTCACCTCAGGCGAGAGGGCAGCCTAGTTTTGTTCCTGAAGAAATGACAGAGCCTGACCTGCTAGACCATTTTAAGTTTGTAGAGCTTTGAAGACTTAAATTAGTTCTCATAATTTCCGAGCAGTTCTGTATTAACCATCGGACATAATAAGTTTTAATTCTGGAGAATGGCTAATTCTGGTGCTATGGATCTCTTGGCCAAGGTGTCACAGAGCATTAGGCCCTTACAGCGTGTCTTTCCCCCACTTCCCTGGATGCTCACACCCCATTTTACTGTCCCAGGAAGGCAACGCACTGCCTGTAAGTGTCTTTAAGACGAGCACCCAGACACTCAGCCAGCCTGGAGGGCTCTGAGGTGAGTGGTGAACAGGGGGCACAGCTTGGTCCCCAGGTCGGAGGGCAGGACTCAGTTCCAGCCCTGCCCTTACTACCTGAAGCAGGATGCCTGAGAGATCTTCCACCACCCGGGGAGGTGAAGATAACACCTTCCCTCACCCCACAGGCGTCCTGTGGGGTCAGAATGTGAGGAAGAAGGCTTTGGGGAAAAAATAAAGCCCTGCACAGAGGCCGAAACATACTTCCTTCTTTATTTTAGCCACACCTTGTGACATGCAGAACTTCTCCAACAAGGGATCAAACCCACACCTCCTCTGTGGATGCGTGGAATCTGAACCCCTGGACTACCATGGAAGTCCCATGACATACTGTATTAAGAAGGACGAGGCTTGGAGGCTTGATCAGGCCTTCCTGGGGCCATCTGTGCTTCTGTGCCCTTTTTCTTTGAAGGTTGCACACATCAGACCTGGAAGATGAAACCAGAAAATCTCCCAGCTCTCTGGGCCTGCTCATATCCACCTACCATGCTTCTTTCCTCCAGCAGCATCGCTGCCTACATCCCACCCACATCCTCCTCCACACGGCCCAAGAACACCTGAAAATATCAGGGGCATTCCTATAAGTGCCAAGCTTGGTTTTCTTCAGCTTATTCTGGCATTTTCTTGAAACTGATGAAAATGGTTATGTGGAGGCATAAATTCTGTTTGTTGTGAGTTGACATAGATAAAAAAGGCTCAGGGTGGCCCCTTCAGAGGAATTTGGGAGTTGCATGTTCTGCTTGCTTTGATAGAGAAGTCCTTCTCTGCCCTGGCTGGTGTTATCAGAATTAAACGTTTGCTGAGCAAATGGTCAGTCTCACTGGATCCACGTTTACAGCCCAAATGCCTTCCTTCCCTCAAGGGCTTCCCAGGTGGCGCTAGTGGTAAAGAACCCGCCTGCCGATGCAGGAGACGTTAGAGATTTTGGTTCAACCCCTGGGTTGGGAAGATCCCCTGGAGAAGGGCATGGCAACCCACTCCAGTATGTTTGCCTGGAGAATCCCACGGACAGAGGAGCCTGGCGGGCTACAGTCCATAGGGTCGCAAAGAGTCGGACACGACTGAAGTGACTTAGCACAGCGCCTCATGTGAAAATGCTTGTTCCTCCAGGCATCAAGTCCTGGAGAGACGCAGGTGTAGCTTTCCAGGTGCTGGGGCGATAATTTTCCAGCCTTTTCTTCTTTTCTCTGTGGGGTGAGTGGGGTCTGTGAATACATGTGCGTGAGGCGGGACGATTAGGGCGAAAGAAACACGTCTGGGACTTCAGTTTCTTCATTAATCACCCCTTCTTCTAACCACAAAGGTACTGCTGTTGAGTCCCACTTTAAGAAAGTCCAATACACACCAAATCTCATCAATGGAAACCGATAAATTAGAGGGTGATTTTTCACATTACAGAAAGATTGTTAACTTTTCAAAAGGTTTCGCCACAGGGTTCCTTTAAATAGTGAGCTCCCCCACTGAATTTAAAGTGTTTGTTTACAGATCATTAACTACTTGACAGAGAGGTTGGGGAGGGGGTGGAGGAAGAAGCACTTAAAAGGTAAAAGTGTTAGAAGCCCTGCCAATTTTCGATGAGCCTGGAAGGGTGATGAAACATCCCTGAAATTATGTCCGTTAGCAAATGTGATTCAGTTTACAGAAATTCAGTTTACACTTGGCTTTCCAGGAACCCTGCAAGTTGGCCGAGGCAGGGACTACAGGGTGCTGGGGCCTGGCTTCTCTGGTTGGGGTGGCTGGGAGAGGACTCTGGCTTCTCTCAGAGTCCTTTGTGTGCCCTCATGTACAATGGGTGCCAGGCTCTGGCATGAGGCCGATCTTTGCCACTGGCCTTCTGGCACGGGCAGCAGAGACCTTTCCCCTTGACATTTAGCCTGAGTTTGTGGGAAATTTCTTCCTGGTTCTCCCTGACCTTCAGTCTCTTTGGCTCAGGACCCACCTAGATTTCCGGCTTGAAACTCAAGACAGGTAAGCTTTGCGAGATTGGTGACCCCAGGAGACTGGAAACCACCACCAGGCCTACATTCTGAGTCTTAAGAATTAGCCTGGGGACCAGCCCACACTGGCCTCATCCTGCCAGGTGATAACAGGGCATAGTTCCATCCTGGCCACCTTCTAGGATGGGCTGTAGTAGGTGTCTTATTTGTGCCCTTGATCTGGTCCCAAGGAGACTCAAGACTCGCTTGGGAGAAAAAACTCATTCATCTACTCCAGTCGTCTTTTTCTAAAGATGAGAAAACTTAGGGCCAGTAAGGGGAGGTGCTTTACTCAAAGTCACATAGCTGGTGAATGACAGAGTTGGGATTGAAGAACTTAAATTCCTGATTTTGTTTTAGCAGTCTCTATAGAGGAATGAGCCCCTAACATCCTACAGGAAGAAAGGAATCTGGACGGAGATTAAGGGGACCCATGAAGGAAGGAACCCACTGGACAAGGCCTCTTTAAAAGTTGTTTCCCAATTCCCCCAAATAACCTGAAAAATAATCTTGGGTAGAGATGCAAGTGCACACACACACACAGACACACACACAGACACACACACACACACACACACACACACACTCTCCCTCACACCCCACCACACACAAACAGATTCCTCCATATAAGGACTCAGAGCCGGAGTAGGGTTACCCCAGCCCTCCCCAGGGCTTTGAAGAGAAGAAAGCAGGGAAATTTGGAGGGAAGGTCAAGCTGATGATTGAAGAGACACAGCAGTATAGGAAAATCTCCGTATTTCTTGCACAGTCGTTTGTTGAAAATGTGTCAGCAAGTACAAGCCCATCTGAAACTAGCAATGATACATCTGAAATAGATTATTTAAGCCGGGGAGGTGGTATTGCGAAGAAGAACATGGCTATCAGCACTCGTTTGGCTGACTCAGAGGAATAAAACACAGTGAATTCTGCCTTGGCAGACCACCCACCATTCATCAGGGGGAAAGACAATCAAGGTGGGGGGGACAGGGCAGGAACAAAACAAGACAGATGAACTTTCATAGTTTCACCAGCATCCACATGGCTGCAACCATTATTGTAAGAAAATGTGATGTTTGAAAATAAGCTGTGAAAGCTGAATCCTTCACAAAAGTCCTGAGGGTTTATTTATTTAGATGACCATATCCTCTCTTGTCAACTGAGTGGATTTGTCCATGATGTTTTGATTTAAATATATTACCTGTTGAGCCCGTTTGCTCTGTGTATACCTAGAGCTTTGCTTCTCTCTGGGCATCCACACTTCCTTTTCTTTTACCTAGAAAGTCTTTCCTCTTGACTCTCCAGGTCTAGTCCCTAAATTACCTCTTCCCCAGAGCCACTGTCCTATCTTCCAAAATTCCTTTGAATTTCCATTGCAGTTTATCTGTACCTGTCTTGTGACACACTTTCTACTTTGGAGCATAGCGATTCCTTTCCAGGTCTATCTTCTCTACTAGATGGAATTTCCTGTAGGGAAGTCTGAGTCTGGAGTTTTCTTTGTTTTGCCCACAGAGGTAGCCCATAGCTTTGGGCATTATATGCACTCAGTAAATAGTTGTTGAATGAATGTGTCAAAGAATGAATGAATGGAGTTTATACTGGGTACACACATTTTGCATAGTGAGGTACACAGTTAAACAAAGGGAAAAAAAAAAAACTGTCGTATAAGATGATTGGTCTTTTTATGCAGCTGCCCTTCCAGTCTCCTCGAGAAGTTCCACCATTCTAAGGGAAGAGCTTAAAATGTAATAAAAATTTATCTAATTCACGATCAAGTGAAAATACTTTGGGCCTAGAGCCAAAGAATATTATTGGAATGAACTTTTTTCAACACCCTAAATTTAACCAGCTGGAATTCTTTTTTTAAGTACCATCCTATTCAACCTTTTGAAATGAAGGATTTGCCTTTTAGTGGGAAATCTGCATTTCAACACAAAGATGAAACAACACAATGTCTTTGGCTTACTTATTCTTCTGAAAAGCAAGCTCATTTTTTTTTTTTTGAATTATATGCTTTGGTTATGTTAAAGACACAGATTGCAGAAAATTCTGTTTAGGCCTGACAGATTGGTGGCTTGCATTTTTTCATTTTTATAGATAAAGGGGGCATGAAAGATGTCATCTTTTCTCCCCACTGATAGAGTGGATGCCTAGGGTGAGAACTCTTAACAGGTGAAATTAGTAACATGTTGTTTAGATAATCAAGGCTCTGAGATGATAGAATTGGTTTAAAAAGGTGGGGGGAAGAGTTTTTAAGTGAGTGAGTGATGAGATTAAAGTCACTGGTGAAGTATCTAGGAATACAAGGACTATGAACAAGTTTCAGCCAAGAAATTCTATCAAGTGATGTTTGTAGAATTCTTGTTTGCTTTCGATCGTACAGAGCATCACAAGTTGGTAAAATCTTAGCTAGTGAAAAAGCATAGTGATGGGAGACGTGCTCACATAAATGCTCATTTCTAGAACAAAAGGGAATGCAATTTTGACAATATCAGAAGGTTAATTAAGAAGTCTGTGAGCAGTGATAAAGCTGGCACATTTTCAGTCAGACTGACATAACTCAAGACACAGGTATTGCTAATGTTGGCTCTATAATATTGTATTATTCAAACTATAATATACATACTCTAGCAGGTCACATGGAGAAGGCAATGGCACCCCACTCCAGTACTCTTGCCTGGAAAATCCCATGGACGGAGGAGCCTGGTAGGCTGCAGTCCATGGGGTCGCTGAGAGTTGGACACGACTCAGTGACTTCACTTTCACTTTTCACTTTCATGCATTGGAGAAGAAAATGGCAACCCCCTCCAGTGTTCTTGCCTGGAGAATCCCAGGGACGGGGGAGCCTGGTCGGCTGCCGTCTATGGGGTCGCACAGAGTCGGACACGACTGAAGCGACTTAGCAGCAGCAGTAGCAGCAGCAGCAGGTCACAGGATCTGAGAGGTGAGGGCTGGCATCTGTCTTAAACAGAGGGTCAGGAGATAGAAGGACATTCGATGGATTTGCTTTCAGTTAGATAAAGAAGCCTCTATCGTAGACTAGCTGCACTGTTGTTACTTTTGTGATTTAGATGCAGTAATATTACTACAACTAGAATGAATTCATTCATGGAACTTTACAAACTTTCAGGATGCATTTTAAGTGTAATCTGTAATTTGGCTATTGGCAGGGGGAGTCGGACACGACTGAGCAACTTCACTTTCACTTTTCACTTTCATGCATTGGAGAAGGAAATGGCAACCCACTCCACTGTTCTTGCCTGGAGAATCCCAAGGACGGCAGAGCCTGGTGGGCTGCTGTCTATGGGATCGCACAGAGTCGGACACGACTGAAGTGACTTAGCAGCAGCAGAGAAGAGACTTGAGAATGCTGGAGCTGGAAGGGACAGTTAGGGTCCTTTATTTTGGCCTATCACCAATAGAGAGATTCTTCCCCATTATAGTGGACTGTCATCCATTCTTTTCATGAAGACCCAAGGTGAGCGGGAGGTGACCCTTCCTCTTGGGGATAGCTCTACTCCCATGCTTCGTCTTGTTAGGAAAACAGGGAAATTATCTAGAAATGTGTGTTTAAGAAAAGAAATACATAGATGAACATATACACTTTAGCGAACAGCAAACATCCATACATGTCTGTACTTCTCTAGAGAGGCCTGGGTTCTCAAATCTTGACAAAAGTCGGCACCTGGAGCAGTCATGCAGTGCTTTGGGAATGTTGCCTTTTGCTCGGCTGTTTCTGCCCATTTGTACGTCAGCAGCATTACTTGTTGATTGGTAGACAGTGATGTGGCTCTATGACATACCCAGGGATTCGTTTTGGAAACAAACAGCAGGTCAGTAGTAAAGGAATCTTTGAGATGTTCTTGAGGAAACCTAGAACTTGATTTAATGATCTTCAATTCCAGGGACGTCCCACCCGGCTTATAGTGCTCTCTGTCAAAAGTTGGTCCTGATGCACATAGAAATGTAAAGTGATCTGTACATAACATTCAGCCAAAACCATTCCCAATTCAGTGCAGATTTTTAATGAGACCTGAAAAAAATAAGATTCATTATTTGTTATTCAGCCATAAGGAACCATTGCAACCTAATAATGCATAAGGTCCCTGGGGAAGGAAACGGCAACCCACTCCAGTATTCTTGCCTGGGAAATCCCACAGAGAGAGGAGCCTAGCAGGCTACATTCTATGGAGTCCCAAAGAGTCAGATACGACTTAGTAACTAAACAACAACAACAACAGCAACAAATGCATAAGGCATTTCTGAGGCCCTAAATGGAAATGCTGGATCTGGAGAGACTTTTATGCAACAGAACAGGTTAAAGTGCCTTTTATCAGAGGAGTACAAGGCATATGAAAAGATTGATTCAGAAGAGGACCACATATTTGCAAGTCCAGAAAGGGAAACAGGAGTCCAGTGCTGGCTACATTACACTGTGCAGCGTGCCACAGGTGCATTCACAAACACTTCCCCTTTTGTGGAAGTAGTGAGCACATCATCTGCCTGACAAAAGCTGGTTTGGAAGTTATGCAAAGAGCGTTCCCTGTTTGAGTCTGGGCCTGTTCCTGGTTAATGAGGGAGGGTGGAACCTTGGACTCCACATGGAAGGATCCTTAGGAATTTCCCAAGCTTGCTTTGGTCCTGAAGCAGGTGAGTTCCAGACAACCTCATAGCCAGTGGATCTCTGCCAGGAGAACATCAAAGCTTCCAGCTTCCATGCCTCCCCTTACCCTAAGACAGTGCTTATGAAACTGGATTGTGCGTACGAATCCCTGGGAGTGCTTGCTAAACACAGGTTTTTGTATTCCACTCCGCCCTTCTCCGTCGACCCAGTTTTTTATTTAGTAAGTCTAAGGAAGGGCCTGGGACTTCGCATTTACAAACAAGCTCCCAGGTGATGCTGATGCTGGGCTTGGGTTTGCACTTTGAGAACCACTGCCCTGAGAGGACCACCGAAGAAATAAAGGGAGCACAAGTAAACTGGCCACTTCCCTGCCGGCCGGCCAAGCCCCCCCCCCCCGCAACACCCCCCCCCCCGGGGGGAGAATGAAAATGTGGGTGGGAGGAGAAGAGGCCCTCAGTCAGGGGCAGCCTGGGGGGTGGGCAGAGCTGCTGGTTGAAGGTGATGCTTAGAAGCATAAATTGTGAGACTCGACTCTGCCTAAACCGTGATGAAATAATTAAAAGCATCATAGCAAAAAGTTAAGCCCTAGGGAGGCTATTAACAATTTAGCATTTCCAGTTCCTGTGGGGATGTTGATTCTGCTTACCAAGGAGAATGTGTTTAGAGATGTGTTTGGTGGGAGAGGCTGCAGAATCAGCTGGGGATGCCCGTTGCCTTTGGTTCGTGGGGGAAGAGAAATGCAAGTATGAGTCTCTCTCACGAAGACAGTGTCAGAAGCGTGTTTGGCTCATAGGAACGGTTTAGTTTCTCTTCTACTGACTGATTCTCAGAGGGGAAGCAGAGGTAGAGGATGACAACAGTGGAGGTGAGCCAAGAGGCACAGGAAGCAGATCAGGTGTTGTTTTCTAATTTTGAAACCAAGTCAGTTCATTCAGACTGTTTAAAAGGCCCACTCAACACCTCTGGGCTGGACTCTCCTCCAAGAGCGGTTATTCCTCCCAATGGTTCAAGAGAAAGAGATCCCTCCTCACTGGTACTTCTTGGGTAGTGCAGAACATGGTGGGAACCACAGGAGGGAAGGATGGATATCCCAGAAAAGAGCACTGAATGGACAGTCAGGAGACTAATTCTGATCTTCACTTTGTGGTTAACCATCAGTCTAGCTATGGGCCAGTCACTTCATTTCTCAAGGCCTCAGTTTCCCCATCTGCAAAATGAAGGCGTTAGACATGATGATCTCTAAGGTTTTTTACAATTCAGAAACCAAAACCAAATCTTGGTGCCAGGTACTCAGAGACTTTCCTTGGTGACGCCTCACTTTGTCCTGTGGCCTAGTGCTGTGGGGAACGGGGCCAGGCTGCTACCCCCAGAAGCTTGGTTTGCTCTAGGCCAGTGGGTTAGTTGAGGAGTTTGCCAAGAAGAGATGCATGCAGTTGGTTAGGCCTGGATAAGGTTAATGGTTCTCTGGTTTCTCACTGGAGATCTAGTCCAGGCACCAAAGGGTTGCTTCTCAGAGTCAGGGGCGGGGAATATGAAATGAGACTCTACCCCCAACTGAGCATCCAAGTACCTTGTTGTTGTCATGTTGGGATCATAGTACCCTGTTGTGTGGATCTCCTAAGAAATGGATTTCAGTCTTGGTGATAAACAAATTTATTCAATAGCTGAGCCCAGAACAAGTGCAAAAATGCATTCTCAGATTTCTCATTGAAAAAAGCTATGACTAAATCTGTAGTTAATTTCACCCTCACCTCTCAGTTCATGGAATGTGAGCAGTTGGATGAAGACATACTTGTTTTCTAAGTCCGGTCTTCAGCTTTTGCTGGTTCATTGAGTGGTATTTGTTTTTTTGGAGCGGGGTGTCAGGGAGGAGGACTTGCCTCTGTAGATGGTCCTAGGCAGCCTCCCTGGGCAGGCCCGGTAACAACAGATTTAAGAGCTTCCACGAGCGCCATGCCATTGTTACCCACCAGGCTCCTCATGAAAGGGAACCCTGTGCTGGTTGCCCTGGCTGTTCTTGGCAGTGTGATCCATAGAAGGAGAACAGGACGTATTTTACACTTGAGACCTGCTATCCTAGAGTATAACAACAACTCTTCTAAGTGCTCTTAATATTAAGCTAATGGAAAACATACTCTGTTTACTTACCATCAAAGTCTGTTTTTCTTCTCTGCTGCCTCCCCCAGTCACCTCAAACTCCAAGCAGCTAGAGCACACAGAGCGTCCCTGCTCCGTCCCTCTCCTCCCTCTGTCTCAAGATTGACTTATCCATGCTTAGTTAGCTCAAGGTGGACTTGCAAAAGCTAGGAACTCACCATATAAACCATACAATCCCCAGGTTGCACAAACCCAATATTTCCTTTCTCACAAAAATCTCAGTGCGAGAAATGCTTGATTTATGGCTAGGTTTACGTTTATTAGTGTGAGCAGTCATTTTTCCTCACCAGGATGCAGCCCAGTGCAGTGGAATAGAGAAGGTGGGCCACTCTTTCTGGGTGCTGCTGTTTTTGGAATGCTGGTTGTCTCCTAGTCACTGAGTGGCAGGATTCCTTATCCTAAAGGTGAGGATTTGGCCAAATTACCTTAACCTCAGAAGTCTAGTGTTTACGTTGCTTTGTGCTATAAGAAGACATGTCTATATGGGGTACTCCATGGATAGAATTCCAGGTCCCGAGATGCCCACAGTTTCCGTGTCATTGAAGGTGCTAAATACAGCAGAGGAAGTGTAGGACAGGGAAGGCAGAGTGGAACTCTATTCCAGAAGTAGAGTCACAAATCCACTCATTTTCTGTTAGCATATTGTTTTTTTGCTTGAGCTTGTCTATAAGTAAAGTAAATGTATGTGTGTAAACCAGCCTTGCAGATAACCTTGCCACGTTACCAGCCTGCCAATCATACTAGCAATTTCCTTTTGCTGTTCACACATTTCTTATTATAAGACAATAGTCAGACTCACAAATGAACCAAAGAACACTCCCCCTCCTACCCCATACCTAAAACATCAACTCCCTTCTCTTTTGTCAAAAATAAACCAAAATTAAAAACAGAACTATGGGAAAGAAGTCACCACTGTTCATTTGATACAGGCCTTGGGCCTGTTCACTATCTGCAAGGCTGTTGTAATGATGTTAATCTATTTTAATGGAACTGAAATGTGATATCCTGTGGTTTACAATGCACATTGTTTCTAGCTTTCATGCTTGATTTTGGGTTTCTTTCACAGATAAACTTCTGCACTGGAGGGGCCTCTCCTCCCCTCGTTCTGCACACGGAGCTCTAATCCCCACGCCTGGGATGAGTGCAGAATATGCCCCGCAGGGTATTTGTAAGTTGAGCATTATTTTCTTCTACAAATGTCCATGTGTGTAGAGATGAGAGTTGTTGGAAATTACCCTTATGTTTTAAGTACTGAAAGGAGTTACTTCCAAAATACCTTGGCATCTGCATATGTGTATCCCATTACTCACTGGGCACCTAGGTCATTCAGGTCATTCAGCCCCAGGGACTTTTTTCCTTCCCCCCTTTCTTTTTCTCCTTACTGAGGGCATGAGGCTGACAGCAGCTCCTCCCTGTTGGTCTCCTCCCCAGGGTCTTGTGTGGCTCCATGACTGGTGACTGCATAGGTCTGTTCAGGGCCCATTTTATTGCTGGGCATTCACCCTCATGGCCTCATTTAGAGGACTTTGAATTTACTCCATGACATGTGTCTTTAGCAGAGACCAGAACCAGAAAGGACTCAGTTCACTGTTACTGTAGAGGTATCCTCATGCATATTATATATGCATGTGTTTTAAACATGGTATATTTTTATATATGCATGGTACACTACATATATAATTTCTACTTGTTTTTCTCCTAGATTCAGAGAAAAATGCACAGCATTGTTGCTAAAATTCAAAGATACCACTCCCCACCCCCACCATCACTATCACTGTCCAGTTATTGGTTCAAGCCAACTTTTATAGTGGGGACCTTCTTATGAAATTTAGATTTGTATGTTTATAAAAATATTTCTGAAAGATGTTGTTTTAAAAGGTAATAGTTTGCTTCTGTCTGTTGGAATACATAGTATGAGTCATGCATGGCTAAAAAGTCTGATGGGGGGTGCGGTGAGGGCCTGGTGCTTGATTCGATCCCAAACACAAAAAAGTAGGCTCAAGAAGAAAAGAAATGTGACGTCTAATTTTTATTTAAGGAAACCATTTTTATTTTGAAAGTAAATGAAAAAAATCAAGAGCCAGGAGTTGGGCCTTCAAGGTGGCTGGTTTTCAGATGGGCGGTCAACTAGACCCAGTCTTCTTATGAATGGTGTCTGCAGGGCAGGGCCTACAGACCGAGATCAAGCTGGAAGCTGGTTGTTTATTTTTATTAACTCCTAGGTAATTCTAGCTAACAAAGAGTTATTGTTTGAAATTTCACAAGCCCTGAGGTCCTGAGGGCTGGGTGGTGCAGGGGTTAAAAGCACCTCCTCCCCGCCGCCCCCCCCCCCCCCACCTGCCCCAACCTAGCTGGGCTGAAGCCTGGGTTAGGTCACTGATTGCAGAGAGCTCAGGGGTTGGACTCGAGGCATCAAGTGCCTACGTGCTGACTGGGTGGGGAGAGCTCTCCTCGTTTTGCTGGGGGTGCCTCCCTGGGGCCTGTCCTTGGCTGTGGGAACAGAGCCTTTGGAGGGAAGGGAGGAGAAGAGAGTGGGGCATAGAGGGGAGGGTGGAGTGGGGGCCCAAGGGCTGCTGCCTGGGAAACAGGCACCTTCTCTCCGGGTTCATCCTCCTGAGGGCAGGGAGTTTGATCTGAGGGGATGGGAAATTAGGAATCTTCTAGTTTGATGGGGCCCATACTGGCAGGGCCAGTTTAGGAGTGACCAGAATGTGGGAGTGGGTCGTAGGGATCCACAAAGTCCTTGGGCAGAACTGATTCGCACCCCACTGGCTTCCTTAACCTTCTGCCCTAGGCTCTCAAAGCATTTAGCACTTAGGCTGTGGCCTCCTGGCTGTGTGGACCATGGTCCAGGGCCTTAAAATCACCCGCTCTTGCTTTCCTCTAACCAGGGTCTCCCCTTGGCCTTTCTCAGATCCTGGATTCCAGTCTTTCCTTCAAAAGCCCTTGTGGGTGTGTAATGCGCGGTTAGTCATCATGTTAGGTAACTAGTCAAGCCTAGGAATAAAGAAGACTTACATTCATGTTGGACATGATAGTTTACAGAGAGCTTTTATATACATTTGTCATTCGAGCCTCACAATTCTTTAAGGTACTGTTTTTACACTCATTTTACAGACAGGGGCTTCCCTGGTGATCAGAGAGTAAAGGAATCTGCCTGTAATGCAGGAGACCCAGGTTCCATCCCTGGGTTGGGAAGATACCCTGGAGAAGGGAATGCCAACCCACTCCAGTATTCTTGCCTGGGAAATCCCATGGACAGAGGAGCCTGGCGGGCTACAGTCCTTAGTCATAAAGAGTCAGACACGACTGAGCGACTAACACTACAGATAGGAAACCTAAGACCTGAAGAAATTAAATGATTGTCCTAGAGCCACCAGCCAGTAAGTAGTAGAGCCAGAATCCCTCATCAGAATTTGCTCTTCTAAATTATAACTCCTGAGCATTGGTGACAAACTGGAAATGGGGTCATTCCTTCCTATACAATAAAATGAAATAAAGTAAAAGCTGTAGGTGAGCTAATAGCTGATTTTAACCGTTTTGATGCCTCAGAGTTCCTCTGCTCGAGGCCAGATCTCCGTTTATTGCTCTAATCAAAACAATCCCCCTGAATGCCCAATGAGGCTCTCAAATTGAGAAGTTGATTTTCATCAGAGTAAATGAAGAATATTATTATATTTTACACATCAATAAATCAATGTAGCCCTAATTTTGCCACGCAGGAAATCAATTCTGGTCTTTCTAAACCATCAAAGATGTTATGAACAAAGTAATTTCACAAATTATGGCAAGTAACACATTTATTGATGACTGCAGTTTAGGAATTTAGAGTCTGTGAGCACTGTAATATAATATGGTGCACTGGCATGAGCCGAGTGAAATACAGATTATATGGTGAGACTGTGATGTATCATTCGCTATTAGTGGACTGGTAATAATTACTAGTTTCAAAGCAGCTCTTTCCATGTAATCTTTAGTCTCAATCGTAACAGCCCTTCTCATTGACATTACGATTACACTAGCTGCCCTTATGATCTAGAATATCTAGTTGATGGGAATACTAAAATGAGGTAGTGAAAACTGTATGTTGTGTGCTCATTATAAGAGAAAATGCCATTTTCTCTGACCTGATGTATGAGAGAGAGGGGAGGGTAAAAGCCCAGTGTTAACATACTGTAGCATGATCACATAACTGGCTCTGAAAACAAAATTTGAGAAAGCTCAGGGCAGCAAAATAAAATGGACTTTCCTCATTTAAGCCTTTTCAAAAGGACCCAGATGAGATCCTTAATGGAGTGCTATAGATTTTGGAATTTATTCATGGTGCCTGCAAAACCAGCACTGCTAATTATAGGTCCAGTCCTGGGTTTCAATAGAATATTATAAGGTAAAATACTATTTAAAGGCATTGGTAGTGATGAAAGTGTTAAGGACTTGCTTCAGCTGACAAATCTCCTTTTTACTTACCCAATTCAGATTGTCAGGCTAAATGTATGATAATAACACAGAGTCCTAGAGAGTCAAAGGAGAAAGCCACAGAGGGTCACGGTAGTTGGAACCAGATAGTTTTTTTCCTGCCTATTTAGGACCCAAGTCATTGTTCAACAACAACAAAAAATTTATGAAAATAGTCTCAATGATGCTTTTTATTTCTCTTTGAAGCGAGGAGGCAAACAAAAATAGACAGATAATGTGATACTAATGTCAGCATTTTCTTTCAAAATCTTTCTGCCTTTTTTTTTTCCCTTCCACATTAGGCAAATGTTTGAAACCTAATTTTGGTATCTTATCATCTAATCTTGTTAAAGAGATTTACCCAGGAGTGGGATATATTGAGTGAGAATATAAATGCATTGTAAAGCAAATTACAAGGTCAGGGCCGGGAGTCCACTATTCAGACAAGTGCTTGAGTGAGTCTGGCTTGTTTTGGAATATGAGTGTTTGGGGCTCCTGAGAAGATGCTGCCAGCTTCTCTTTCTGATTGGCTAAATGGAGGAATCATAATTGATTAATTCCTCATTCCCACTCTTTAAACTCCATGGTGAATTTTTCCCTTTTTCAAAAGTTAACTGACAAATACTATCTGTGGCCTTAACGAATGCCTCTTAAAAAGGGCATGTGTGCTAAGTCTCTTCAGTGGTGTCCGACTCTTTGTGACCCCATGGACTGTAGCCGCCAAGCTCCTCTGTTCATGGGATTCTCCAGGCACGAATACTGGAGTGGGTCACCGTGCCCTCCTCCAGGGGATCTTCCCAGCCCTTAAAAGGGGAGACCTAAGAATATTTCCTGCTTGTGTTTTAAGCATCTTTTTTTGAAATTCCTGGGGAGTTACTGATGTTTCTCATCCTAGCCCGCTGGCCACCGGCATCTGTGCCCTTTTGTGCCCTTTCAAACACTGAGATGACTGGTAAACTGTTAGTGACTCCCTTGATTTATATGTTTTTTTAATTTAGCTAGCTCCAAAAAAGAATGATTGGGAAGTCAAGCTGGCCCCTTCTTTGCCACGGCGGCATTTCCCACTCTCGGGTTCTTTTCAGCGAGAGAGAAATAATGTGACTTAAGCAGGGCCCCTCTCCAGACGGCTTGGCGACTGGCCAGAGAGTTGACTAGCTGAACTGTATCTTTCTGTTTCTTTCTCAACTGGAGCTGAGGCTCAGCCGAGGGCGCAGGATGTTGTATAATTTGGTTCACGTTGTTAGCCTCTCAAAATAATGAGGAGGAGGCCAGTGTAGCATTTCTCAGCCTGCTGCCCGTCATGGTGCTGGCTGCTTTAACTGTTCTTCAATTCGGATGCCGTGTCTGCTTAAGTTGGCACCAGACACTCCTCCTAACTTCTCTAGACTTGCATTTGTTTGACTTGGGGGGACAACTCCTGAAGATTTGATACGGCCCATTGGTTAAGTCTGAATTAAATTTCTCTTTTGAGATTTTTTTGCAGCATCCCTTGAGATAAACATGGGAATCCCCACGAGGTGTTATGGAACCAGAATTAGGACTCACTGCCCCTCACACAAGCTGGGATGTGAGATGTTACTAGTCTCTCTTCCACGTAATTATTTCACAAGGACCTTCTCATGTTTAACAATATCAACAACTAGTGTGTTTTAGGCAAAGATTAAAAGCATTTCTAGGGCCATAGAGAATTGTAATGAGTTAACCTTCTCTTTTTTGATATCTCCATGAAATGATTGCCTATTTAGAAAGTTTACCTGCCACCCAGGGGGTTTTAGGAAGCAGGAGAGTTTCCTTTAGGTCACCTTGTCCAAGTCCCTCGCTTCATGGAGGAGGAAACAGAAACACAGAGATGAAATGGCTTGCCCCAAGAAACGCAGCTGGTGAAAGATTGGAAATTTGGAAAATAGTTGTTGAACTTCCCTAGAATGTAGGGATCCTCATCCTTGAGCTTGGATTGGTCTAGATTTTTCTGCTTTAAAGACTGGATTTAAAATGCTTAGCACTGAGTCAAATGGCAGGAAGACTGCTTTGACAGACATTTGTTGGGCACCAATCCCCAGATGTAGCAGCCCATTCTAGGCACAGGGGATAGGATCAGCGAGGGCTTAGGCCTTGGGGTTGACAGCTGGGGGAAGGGAAGGCTGGAGGTAGAACATAAATAAGCAATTGCTGATGCCCTCCTCGGTGATTAAACATTGATGTTGGTGTTGTATTATTTTGCAGGTAAAGATGAGCCCAGCAGCTACACATGTACAACTTGCAAACAGCCATTCACCAGTGCATGGTTTCTCTTGCAACACGCACAGAACACTCATGGATTAAGAATCTACTTAGAAAGCGAACACGGAAGTCCCCTGACCCCGCGGGTTGGTATCCCTTCAGGACTAGGTGCAGAATGTCCTTCCCAGCCACCTCTCCATGGGATTCATATTGCAGACAATAACCCCTTTAACCTGCTAAGAATACCAGGATCAGTATCCAGAGAGGCTTCCGGCCTGGCAGAAGGGCGCTTTCCACCCACTCCCCCCCTGTTTAGTCCACCACCGAGACATCACTTGGACCCCCACCGCATAGAGCGCCTGGGGGCGGAAGAGATGGCCCTGGCCACCCATCACCCGAGTGCCTTTGACAGGGTGCTGCGGTTGAATCCAATGGCTATGGAGCCTCCCGCCATGGATTTCTCTAGGAGACTTAGAGAGCTGGCAGGGAACACGTCTAGCCCACCGCTGTCCCCCGGCCGGCCCAGCCCTATGCAAAGGTTACTGCAACCATTCCAGCCAGGTAGCAAGCCGCCCTTCCTGGCGACGCCCCCCCTCCCTCCTCTGCAATCCGCCCCTCCTCCCTCCCAGCCCCCGGTCAAGTCCAAGTCGTGTGAGTTCTGCGGCAAGACGTTCAAATTTCAGAGCAACCTGGTGGTGCACCGGCGCAGCCACACGGGCGAGAAGCCCTACAAGTGCAACCTGTGCGACCACGCGTGCACGCAGGCCAGCAAGCTGAAGCGCCACATGAAGACGCACATGCACAAGTCGTCCCCCATGACGGTCAAGTCGGACGACGGCCTCTCCACCGCCAGCTCCCCGGAACCGGGCACCAGCGACCTGGTGGGCAGCGCCAGCAGCGCGCTCAAGTCCGTGGTGGCCAAGTTCAAGAGCGAGAACGACCCCAACCTGATCCCGGAGAACGGGGACGAGGAGGACGAGGAGGACGACGAGGAAGAGGAGGAAGAGGAGGAAGAGGAGGAGGAGGAGCTGACGGAGAGCGAGAGGGTGGACTACGGCTTCGGGCTGAGCCTGGAGGCAGCGCGCCACCATGAGAACAGCTCGCGGGGCGCGGTGGTGGGCGTGGGCGACGAGGGCCGCCCCCTGCCGGACGTCATGCAGGGCATGGTGCTCAGCTCCATGCAGCACTTCAGCGAGGCCTTCCACCAGGTCCTGGGCGAGAAGCATAAGCGCGGCCACCTGGCCGAGGCCGAGGGCCACAGGGACACTTGCGACGAAGACTCGGTGGCCGGCGAGTCGGACCGCATAGACGATGGCACTGTTAACGGCCGCGGCTGCTCCCCGGGTGAGTCGGCCTCGGGGGGTCTGTCCAAAAAGCTGCTGCTGGGCAGCCCCAGCTCGCTGAGCCCCTTCTCCAAGCGCATCAAGCTCGAGAAGGAGTTCGACCTGCCTCCCGCCGCGATGCCCAACACGGAGAACGTGTACTCGCAGTGGCTAGCCGGCTACGCAGCCTCCAGGCAGCTCAAAGATCCCTTCCTGAGCTTCGGAGACTCCAGACAATCGCCTTTCGCCTCCTCGTCGGAGCACTCCTCGGAGAACGGGAGCTTGCGCTTCTCCACGCCGCCCGGGGAGCTGGACGGAGGGATCTCGGGGCGCAGCGGCACGGGAAGTGGAGGGAGCACGCCCCATATTAGTGGTCCGGGCCCGGGCAGGCCCAGCTCAAAAGAGGGCAGACGCAGCGACACTTGTGAGTACTGTGGGAAAGTCTTCAAGAACTGTAGCAATCTCACTGTCCACAGGAGAAGCCACACGGGCGAAAGGCCTTATAAATGCGAGCTGTGCAACTATGCCTGTGCCCAGAGTAGCAAGCTCACCAGGCACATGAAAACGCATGGCCAGGTGGGGAAGGACGTTTACAAATGTGAAATTTGTAAGATGCCTTTTAGCGTGTACAGTACTCTGGAGAAACACATGAAAAAATGGCACAGTGATCGAGTGTTGAATAATGATATAAAAACTGAATAGAGGTATATGAATACCCCCTCCCTCACTCCCACCTGCCACCTCCTTTTTTCACCATTCCCCGCCCCCCCTTCCCCATCGCCCTCCAGCCCCACAACCTGTAGGATTTTTTTCTAGTCCCATGTGATTTAAACAAACAAACAAACAGAAGTAACGGAAGCTAAGAAAATGAGAGTGCTTGTCACCAGCACACCTGTTTTTTTTTTTTTTTCTTTTTCTTTTTTCTTTTTCTTTTTTTCCTTTATGTTCTCACCGTTTGAATGCATGATCTGTATGGGGCAATACTATTGCATTTTACGCAAACTTTGAGCCTTTCTCTTGTGCAATAATTTACATGTTGTGTATGTTTTTTTTTTTTTCTTTTTTAAACTTAGACAGCATGTATGGTATGTTACGGCTATTTTAAATTGTCCCCGATTCGTTGCTGAGAAAACACCGTTGCTGTTTCCAGTTCCGTTCTGAGAGAAAAAGAGAGAGAGAGAGAAAAAGACCATGCTGCATACATTCTGTAATACATATCATGTACAGTTTTCTTTTATAACGTGAGGAGGAAAAACAGTCTTTGGATTAACCCTCTATAGACAGAATAGATGGCACTGAAAGAAAATCTCTACATGGTAAATGTCTGTCTCTAAAGGGTTAAATATTATCAATTGGAGAGGAAAAAAAGGCCTTTAATTGACAAACTAACAGAAAAAAAGTTTATTCTATCATTTGGTTTTAAAATATGAGTGCCTTGGATCTATTACAACCACGTTGATGGTTCTTTCTACTTGTTATAAACTTGTAGCTTAAATCAGCATTGGGTGAGGTAATAAACCTTAGAACCTAGAGTATAATTCTATATTGTATTTCTCACAACAATGGCTACCTAAAAATATGACCCGTTGTCCTAGTTAATCATCATTTTCCCTTTCGTTTAATCTTGTAAGCAAAACTGATTATACCAGTATAAAAGCTATTTTGCTCCTGGTGAGAGCTTAAAAGAAATGGGCTCTTTTGCCCAAAGTTTTATTTTTTTTAACTGATGATTAAATTGAATGTGCAACGTGCAAAGGCCCTGAAACATGATTAAATACATTAGTAAGGAATTCATTTTATGAAGATAACTTGTTTTAAATAATGTCTTTTGAAGAAAAGTTCTGGCATCAGAAGAAATAGATCCAGACCTACTTGGTTGTCAAATGGACAATCGAACAATAAATGTTAGGACCTCGAATAGCATGTTAAAAAGAAGAGACTGACAATAAGGTTTGACAGAGGGTAACAGAGGGGGAAAAATATGTGATTTATTAGCACAACATGGTACTCTTTGCCATTTTAAACTAGAACAGGTGTATAAGCTAATATTGATACAATGATGATTAACTATGAATTCTTAAGACTTGTGTTTAAATGTGACATTCTTAAAAAAGAAGAAAAAGAATTTTAAGAGTAGCAGGATATATGTCTGTGCTCCCTAAAAGTTGTACTTCATTTCTTTTCCATACACTGTGTGCTATTTGTGTTAACATGGAAGAGGATTCATTGTTTTTATTTTATTTTTTTAATTTTTTCTTTTCTTTTCTTTTTTTTATTAAGCTAGCATCTGCCCGAGTTGGTGTTCAAATAGCACTTGACTCTGCCTGTAATATCTGTATCTTTTCTCTAATCAGAGATACAGAGGTTGAGTATAAAATAAACCTGCTCAGATAGGACAATTAAGTGCACTGTACAATTTTCCCAGTTTACAGGTCTATGCTTAAGGGAAAAGTTGCAAAATGCTGAAAAAAATAATTTGAACACAATCTCATTGATGAGCATTTTTAAAAAAAAACTAAAAAAAAAAAACTTTGCCAGCCATTTACTTGACTAATGAGCTTACTTACTCGGACTCAACATTGCAAGCGCTGTGAATGGAAAACAGAATACACTTACCATAGAGATGAATGATTGCTTTCGCTTCTACAGTGCAAGGATTTTTTTGTACAAAACTTTTTTAAATATAAATGTTAAGAAAAAATTTTTTAAAAAAACACTTCATTATGTTTAGGGGGGAACTGCATTTTAGGGTTCCATTGTCTTGGTGGTGTTACAAGACTTGTTATCCATTTAAAAATGGTAGTGGAAATTCTATGCCTTGGATACACACCGCTCTTCAGGTTGTAAAAAAAAAACATACATTGGGGAAAGGTTTAAGATTATATAGTACTTAAATATAGGAAAATGCACACTCATGTTGATTCCTATGCTAAAACACATTTATGGTCTTTTTTCTGTATTTCTAGAATGGTATTTGAATTAAATGTTCATCTAGTGTTAGGCACTATAGTATTTATATTGAAGCTTGTATTTTTAACTGTTGCTTGTTCTCTTAAAAGGTATCAATGTACCTTTTTTGGTAGTGGAAAAAAAAAAAGACAGGCTGCCACAGTATATTTTTTTAATTTGGCAGGATAATATAGTGCAAATTATTTGTATGCTTCAAAAAAAAGAGAGAGAAACAAAAAAGTGTGACATTGTACAGATGAAAAGCCATATAATGGCGGTTTGGGGGAGCCTGCTAGAATGTCACACGGATGGCTGTCATAGGGGTTGTACATATCCTTTTTGTTCCTTTTTCCTGCTGCCATACTGTATGCAGTACTGCAAGCTAATAACGTTGGTTTGTTATGTAGTGTGCTTTTTGTCCCTTTCCTTCTCTCACCCTACATTCCAGCATCTTACCTTCATATGCAGTAAAAGAAAGAAAGAAAAAAAAAAAGGAAAAAAAAAAAAAAAAACCAATGTTTTGCAGTTTTTTTCATTGCCAAAAACTAAATGGTGCTTTATATTTAGATTGGAAAGAATTTCATATGCAAAGCATATTAAAGAGAAAGCCCGCTTTAGTCAATACTTTTTTGTAAATGGCAATGCAGAATATTTTGTTATTGGCCTTTTCTATTCCTGTAATGAAAGCTGTTTGTCGTAACTTGAAATTTTATCTTTTACTATGGGAGTCACTATTTATTATTGCTTATGTGCCCTGTTCAAAACAGAGGCACTTAATTTGATCTTTTATTTTTCTTTGTTTTTATTTTTTTTTTATTTGGATGACCAAAGGTCATTACAACCTGGCTTTTTATTGTATTTGTTTCTGGTCTTTGTTAAGTTCTATTGGAAAAACCACTGTCTGTGTTTTTTTGGCAGTTGTCTGCATTAACCTGTTCATACACCCATTTTGTCCCTTTATTGAAAAAAATAAAAAAATTAAAGTACACAATGTAAGCTTCTTGTGTCCTCATTTGACACACTCTGTAAATTACTTTCAAGAAAATAACAGGTTTTAAGAGAAGGCCAGTCAGTCTTTTTCAGGATTATTTCTATGGGCATTTTGATGCGTGTATTATACCCTAAAGGAACATAAAGTACTTACTATATTAAAATAGACATATCTCAAGCCATGGAAATCGTTTTTAGACTTTGTAGTTCTAGAATAATTTTCAAGAAATGGAAAGTGTTTTCAGTCTGATGTTAAAAACTTTCCCTCCATCTCTTAGCAGTAATCCATTCAGATATAAATGAAAAACTTACTGGTAATAGCATCTTAAACTTTCATTCCCTCTGGATTTTTTTTGCTGTTCTTGTCTGAAAGTTCTTTTCTATTCTCCCAACCTGCCCTATGGTAGAACATAATGTAAAAAAGATGTTTTTTTTTTTTTTTTTTAAAATCAGCTCTTTTCTTTCCAAGTAAGAGTCTTTCCTCATACCCAAAATAACCCCATCCCTCAAATCTAAAAATCCAGAAATGAAAGCATCAGGTAAAAAAAGAGAGAGAGAAAAAGAAAGCAGTAACTAGGAGTTTAGCCAGCTTAAGCCCAATGTGTGGAATCAGCCACTGATTTGCTGAGATCCATGAAGGTTTGCTCTATGATTCTAAGAGCCTTAGGGACCCTAGATGGGACAGATGTTTTAGCTGTTTTTACAGAGTCTTTTTGACTGATAGCAAATGAGAGTGGGAATACCCTTTAGTTGTCTTTTGGCCTACCAACAGGCTTATAAAATGAAGCAACATCTTTGAAAAGCAAGTTAGGTCTGTCTTAAAAGCCCCTCCTTAGAAATCTGTGTTGTCATTTTTACAAATACTGCATGTTGCAGCATCTACACACGTACCTCTGTGATACTGTCTCCCTGTTCCCAGTGTAGATGAATGGATACGACATTGTCCTTATTTTTGTAAAAACCAAAACAAAAGCCATTCTGTTGTCTTGTGGTAGCATTTCTGTTGCTCAGTTCTTATGCCCTGGTGCCTTGTGAGGTGGCCTTTTCACGGAATGCCTTTTGTCTGAGGCAAGAATAGTTTGATCTTTCTAAAGTACAGAGAAAGTAGGTGTACTTTTTTAAAAGTCTGATTGAGTGGAAAGCAGAGAGGCAGAGAGGAATCCGGTAAGAGATGATTTGGGAGAGTATAGTGGAGGAGCTGGGGTGGCATCATGGGGTACTTACAGAAGGTGATAGTTGGCAGTGAAGTGAGGGGAGATATATGTGTTTTAGATAAGTTTACTTCACCAACGCAACCAGAATGCTGTTCAAGACATAGAGAAATAGTCTTCAGTGCCATGCCAGCTTCAGATACAGTGACTTCTGCTTCACCATATTGAATGGTCCGTAAAACTGCTGTGTGTTCCTATCACTCCTTTATTAGGAGCTGTGAGTACAGCTGTGCAGGTTTTATATACAGTATTCATTTTAATTTCTCCATATATGATGCTCTTAGTGTAATTAAATTTTGCATCCTGACAGACAGAATTAATGGTGGATACTCTATGCTTGTATGCTCAAATTTCTTAAATCAAATGGGAACTGGGGAGGGGTGCAAACATTTGGTGATAAATCACAAATTATGTTTGATTTACATAATCCCAAAGTTAAATAAATTTATTGGGAGACAGGTTCTTCAGGGTTCTCAATCTCCTGACTTATTGAAACCCTCCTATAAAATATTATTCCTGAAGCTGTGTGAATAATAGACGCCTGAAAACCTAGGCAACAAGAAGATAGCTTATAAATGACATCTTGCATCCGGAACACTAAAATTAAAAATCTTAATTTAAATAATAAAAAACATTTCCAACAGTAGATGAATTCATGATAAAGGTTTTTAAAACAAAGAAACAATAAGGATGAACACATTTCAGGATTCTCAAGTTAAATGTATATGACACCCCTGATGTGTTGAGTGCTTGAATGCCTGGTGCTTAAAATGTTCTCTTTTAAAAATCTTCATTTTGAAAACAATAACAGGAGTACAGTGAATAACTGTCTCACAGATTTTAACTGAGACACCCTGCCTTACATGTAGTACCTTCATCCCAAGACCGTGTACAGTCCTCTCTGTTTAGGACTTACAAAAAGAGTGAGACGGACGTATTTTAAAGGTTGTTAAGAAGTAAGATTGGTTCTTCATTTGTACCAGCGCTGGCAGGAAGTGTGAAGTAGCCGAGTTTTTTCCCAGGGCATTCTGCGATAGAACTGTTTATTTAAATACCATTTCTGTATATGCAATAAGTTCATCCTGTATATATTCATAATGCTGGAAGTGAGAACTTGAAAGGAAGTGGCAGTGGGGGTTAGATATCATTTCATTTGGGGAAATAAGGAAATGAGGTGGTTTGTTCACAGACACTAAAAGTTTGTTAAAAGGTACGGGGATATGTCAGGCCTTCCTGAAAAGGAGTTGAGAAACCTCAGGCCCCACCCTGTCCTGCTTCAAACACTTTACTCTCAGAGAGTGAGGGAGGAAATTCAGAATCTCCATTTTTTAAACCGACCCCCTGCTCCATGATTTCCTATGACTGTGTTGTAATTGTGTGCTCTTCATTATGGTTTGTTCCTCCATTGTCCCTGGGCCTGGTGTTTTCAAGAATGTTCACATCCTATACTCTGTTTTTTTTTTTTCTCTCCCCACCCCCTAGACTTCCCATTTAAAAAGAAAAAAAATTGTGGGACTTTTGCTGGTATGAGGATGGGATTGGCAGTACTCTTTAAACCTGCTTGGAAAAATGGTTTTTAAAAGATTGTTAGATTTTTAAAGAGTGTTAGCTTTCAAAAGGCATTAGCCACTCAGCAAATTTGCCTGTCTTCTAAGACCCTGCCACTTTCCCAATTAAAAATAAATGAACCCCTTTTTAGGGACATGAACATCGGAACACATAGATGGAATTGGGATGATGTACATTTACTCCAGGGTTGCTTTAGCTACAAATGGTAGACATGGGTTGTTGGGTCGGCACTTTTGCTTGCTGTCATCTTGTTATCCCATTAGGCCACTGTTTCATTTAGTAAAACACATGGCCAATGAATCAGCCTTTAGGGGGATGGGCCTGTTTCTCTCTCTCTCTCTATTTCCCAGTGTCATTCATGATCATGGGAGGCGATCAATTCCTCCCTTTCACGTGGAAAAGGAGACCAATACAGTTCACATGGGTTATTGTAGTCAAGAGCTTAAACTTGGCCGAACGCAACTCAATCGTTGATCCAAATACTGTTTTTCCTTTCTGTAAAGTGGTAAAGGGAGTGGTCTTTACAAGATGGCATAAAAGGCAAATTAAGCCATCATCTCCCCAAGGTCTGTCCTCTAAAGCAGGGCCCCCAAACCCGTGGGGTGGGGGGCGGGTCGTGTTTTTAAATAATGGTTGACGTGGTGCATGCCCATGGTAGCTATATACTTTGTCTGTTAGGATTTTAAACATCAGCAGCAGGCTGACAAAGTGGCTTGAAGAGGGTATCAGCGAAAGGAGCTTCAACGACAGTGACTTAGGGCTGGGCCCGGAATGGGGATTCCCCAGAGCCCACCTGGATACAGCAGGCCCCTCAGCTCAGGTCTCCACGCTCAGGGGGGGTTTTCGGAAAGCAGCGGAGCTCCAGACCCTGGGGCCTCCTGCGGCGCCAAGTCAGGGGAGAGGAGGCCCCAGGCCCCTGCTTCGGGTCGCCATGGCAACGAAGCCTGGAATGCCACAGTGGTAGCCCTCTTCCTCGGCACATCCCACATCCGGACTCCCAGTTCTGCTGCTTCAAGTCAATGTACACAGCAAGGGAGGAGCCCTGAAGGAAAATAACCACTCCCTTCTTCCCTCCATCACTGCCTTGCCCCCTCACAAAAAGAAAAAAAAAAAAAAAGAAAAGAAAACTGCATGTTTGAAAGAAACTACAGGCAGTTTTTGGTGCCATTTGGGAGCAACTGCTTTGAGTTCTGGTTTCCTCTTCAGAGATTTGTTCGCCTCTTGTAAATCGTTGGCTGCTTTGACGTTGAACTTGATAACATTTCATGTTTTCGTTGTGCTGCTTTTACATCAATTTTTATTTTTTTGTTTCTTTATAATTTTATTATTATTTTAAGGAAATGTCCCCCTCCCTCCCCCTTCCCCTGTTCTCCTCAACCAAAGGACTGTTTCCTACTCAGTTTTCTCAGTCATAAGGGCGAGTGTTTCCTTCCAGGTGTGTCCCCAGCTCATTAGGACTATCCTGGGATGGGGAGGGGGTCTGGGTCCTTTGGGGGAGGAGGGGAGAGAGGTGTGGGAAAGAACTCAGAGGTCAGAGATCTGGGGGAGGTGGGGAGATTCAGGTTTAAATCATGCTTAAGATGCCGGTGGCTCAACCTGTGTTTAAGTTGTAATTTTTAAAAACCTAGTTAGAGAATAGAAAATCACTGGGCCAAGTCACACCTGTATTTTTTTTTTTTTCCCTCCCTCCTCTGTCTCCAACCTCTTTCTAGGTTCTTCACACACCCCCATTCGGCGTAGTGCCCAGAGAGCTCAAGATGTGTGGCAGTTTTCGGATGGAAGCTCGAGAACCCTTAAGTTCTGAGAAAATTTGAACCCCCAGGGGTGGGGTGGACGCGAGCCGCCCAGCCGACATCTGCGTGGTCTGTCATCCTGCTAGTTTGTGATGTTTTCTGACAGTAGCCTCCAAGAAGCCGTTGTGCGAAGACAGAGTCCTGCAGTGTCCTTCCTGCGCGGGCCTGCAGTGTCATTTTATTTATATTTTTTAATAAAAAGTAAAAACAAAAAAACAGACCCACATTGGAACAGTGAATCAGTCCCCTAGAGAGGGTCTGTGGACCACCGCTGCTCTGAGTGCCGTCCTGGCCCCTCCGAGACCAGCCAACCCAATTCCCTGTCTTGTGGAAATGAGCATGAGTTCCCCAAACCCCTTGTTTCTATACATTCTATGTTGTCTTTTAAGAAGTGTGCTTAACATTGACACAATAAATGTTGGAGCTTTAGGTGGTGTTTGTTTGTTCTTTAATTATTAATGCTTATAAGACAATGCAGCTGCTTTAGAACTGTGTTTCTGAACCATGTCTTGCAGACACCTATCGGGTGGGAAGGAGGGACAGATTTGAGGGATGGGTAGGAGGTGTAGGAGGGGAAATAGGTTACTGCTTATCAGATGGCATAAATTTTCAAGGGGAATCAAAATGCAAAACTTGGGAATAAATCATAGCAATATCATAATTAATGTAGTAGTAGTGTTGCTGTTTATTAATGCTGAAGTGTAGTTTTCCTAACTGTCTGACTTACAATTTGCATACCATTAAATAATGCATAATATGGCACACTGAATTCTGTTTTTCAAATATATGCTTTTGGTGGCTACTATGCAGGATTTGAGTTTGTCTTTTAATTTAGCTCAAGAAAGATAATGTCATTGAGTTAGTGGTAAATCCCAAAGAAGGTGATGAATATCAGTAGTTGTTTATTAAATATTCTAATTTTAGGTTCCCAAACCTTCAGCAAATATATCTTAGCCCAGACAAACAAACAAACATAACGCTTCTTTATTACTCACACCAGGAAATTTGGGGCAGATTTTATAAGGGGAAAAGATGATAGGAGGAGAGAGTTCCACATCGGAACACTCTCTTGTCATTGTAGTAGCGCTCCATTCCTTAGAAATTAGTGACACAAATAAGTTAGGTCTACAAATGAGTGATAAAAATTTCTTCTGGCTCAGTTAATTTGCAAAGAACTTTTCTCACTTTGGTGTTTTCTATTGCCTAGAGATCCAGACGAGTACTAGAGACAATATAGCATATTAAAACAGGTTTATAAATAATAGAACTCAGACACCTGTGTGTTGCAAATTTACATATTGGCTGTGAACGCAAGTAGGGAAAATCTTACCCATTCACCCTCTGGCTAGGTTACCTAGCCTAGTGAGAAGACAGCAAAATAATTGGCATCTGGATTCTTTCCTGGTCATTCATAAATAATGACTCCTCACAGTTATGTGCTGCTTCATGCGTGATGTGGGGCTTTTATGTGCATTGTTTCATCTGATCCTCGGTGGAATAGATCTCAAGACTTCCACTTTGTGGATGCGAAGACTGAGGCTCACCAAAGTTAAGGGCTTGCCCAAAGCCATGTCATTGAGGAAAGCAGAGAAGCCAGTGTTTGGGTGTCTTGTCAGCTTAATTCCACTGAACTCTGACTGGTCAAAAGGACTGTTGTCTTACCATGTTAGCACACAAGTCGTAAATGTTCACCAACCCACACACGTATGGCTCTCACTCAGAGATCGAAGATGTCCACTATAAGGGCACACAAAGATGTCTTTTCCTACAACTAACTGTACGCACTGCAGAGGGGAGCTTGGAGCAAGCATGACAAATAACTCTGGTTGGTGAGGTGGCCTGGATGAGTTTTTGAGAGTTCCTCTCATCTAGGTGAGATGGGACTGCCAGACAAGGGTTATTTTTTGGAGGAACATTTCCTGCCCCATGTTCTGCCTCTGTGTTACTGAAACCTCAGACCATTAGGGATTCCGGGACAGCATCTTCCCAGAACGTGCTAAGCCCCTTGCCAATACCTAGAAATGGTAACTGCTTCACACAGGAGACTCGACTGAAATAGAACAAACAATCCTGGATTTGGGGACAACTTCAGCCTTGGTGCTTGCTACACTTTAATTTCTGATCTGTGTGTTTCCACCTCTACCTCTTATTTCTTCTTGGAGCCAGTATGTAAATAAATGGTATCTCTAGAACTAGGATGGCTGGGGGGAGGAGAGGGAGTAGGTGAAGGGTATATTTTTCTTAGTCCTCCTTTTGGAGAAGAGAGAGCCCTCGTTGAAGCAAACAAACAAAAAACAAACCAACCCCAAACTCCAAACTCCACATATCTTCCCCCATACCCTTTTCCATTGAAAGAAAAGAACAATTCATTTTTGAAATTCATTGTGAGATGATGGTGGTACACTAGGGCTAGAACTTTTGAAAGCCCACGCAAGATGGATGATTTGGGAAGACATCTGCCTGTGCGATATGCCAAGGTCATGTTTCTCCATGAATGGTGGAAGCAGCTGAAGGGACAGACAAATCTGATTGAGGTGCTTACTGTGCCCTCTCCCCAGAGCGAAACTTCAAATTGCAGATAGATTAATTGGTTGCCAGGCATGCACCAAGCATGGACTAGAGGACACAGGCCCGTGTTCTCAGGAAGGTAGGGACCAAATACCGGACATTGTTCTCACCCTCCCAAGCCTGGTCCATGAACATTAATTCTGTGGTCTGTCCAGACTGTCACACTAAACAAAAAGTTCTGTTAGCTGTCTGGGTCCATGGTGGCAGAGACTCAGTAGCTTCTATAGCACCCAGCACCAGGCCATTTGAATATTGGTGGTGCTGGAGAAAAAAGTGATTGTATCAAAACCGATGATAGAGAAACAAACAAACAAAAATGGTGGTAATGAAAAATCTTAGGGAAGAAGAGCAATCTTGGATCTTAAGTCTAATTGAGTGCCTAGACCTCGGCTAAATGTATCCTGGGCATTTTTACTTGGAGTTTTCGAAAGTATTTATACTGAAGTCCCATCTTTCAAGCAGTAAGAAATATCTTTCCAGTTTTTTGTGTGCTGACATGATTTTCTCTTTTTAGAAAGCTAGATAGTTAGGTGAATGGTGAAGATGATTATTCATATTAGCAGGTTTTCCCCCAGTGTTAATGTTTATTCCTATGAAGAATTCTTATATAGATTAGTATCCCCAGAGAGCAGAGGTGGAGAGGATCAGGATGGAAGTGTTTCGTAGGTGTTGTTTCTCTTCTTACATGCCACACAACACTGGCTCCTTTTTGGGTGGAGTGAAAGGGAAGAGATTTAAGGAATTTGCATCGTGGTTGTGAAGATTTCATTGAGTTCAACTGGAAGTTCAGAAGCCACATGTGTTCAAGCACACCTTTCAAGGACCATCCCGAGTTCTTCATCAACAGGGAAATAGTAAGGTGAGGCTCCTTTTTTCTGACTCCCTAGTGGAGGTAGCACTTTCCAGTTTGCCCTTCTCCGGGGGTACATTAAGGTAAAAAATGTCTCAATTCCAGCACAATCCAGAAGCGGTCCTTCTTTCTCTTCCTATCTCCGTGTAGGTTAAGATATCTGTTGTTGGGACTTCCCTGCCTGGTAGCCCAGTGGCTAAGGCTCTGTGTTCCCAGTGCAGGGGCCCCAGTTTGATCCCTGGTCAGGGAACTGGATCCTACATGCTGCACCTAAAAAGACCCTGCATGCCACAAGAAAGATTCCAGGTGCTGCAACTAATACCCAGCTCAGTCAAATAAATAAATACATTAAAAAAGAAATATATATATAGTTAAATTACATTACCTTTCTCCTTGCTTTATATTAAAAAAAAAATGCTCCCAGGAAATAATTAAGATTTATAGAGTACTTTTGGGCTTCCCTGGAGGCTCAGATGGTAAAGGATCTGCCTGCACTGCAGGAGACCTGGGTTTGATCCCTGGGTCTGGAAGATCCCCTGGAGGAGGGCATGGCAATCCACTCCAGTATTCTTGCCTGGAGAATCCCATGGACAGAGGAGCTTTGCGGGGCTACAGTCCATGGGGTTGCAGAGAGTGGGACACGACTGAGCGACTAACACTTTCAGACTTTCATAGAGCACTTTTACAGACATGACAGTATCAATTTTCCTCGCGATTCTAGACCTTCGGTAGGACAAGAATAGACTTAAGCTTGAAAGGAACCACAGCAATCATTCATTTTACAGAGCAACAGAAGCAACAGGGCAACAGAGGCCTAAAGATTAAGTGAAGGACCTAAGATCACACAGCTTGAAAAAGTGAGAGCCAAGCTTGAAACCACACAGTTAGTGGCTAAGCCAGAATTGGAACCCAAGCCTGCAGCTCCTGTGCAAAAGAATTCAAGCTGCAAATCTTTCCCTTGTGACCTACTAAATTCAGAATCAGGAATGGCAGAAAAAGTGTGCGTTACAGAAGGACTTAAGAATGAAATCAAAAGCTTGTTTTGGTGCCAGTCCTAGTGGGGCGTATGTAAGTGTGTCCCATATTTCAAGGGTTTCTGAACGGCATCCTGAAGACAGGGTACATTGAGGTCACTACCTGGAAAGACTCCTCCTTTAATCCACCCCTCTGGTGGTAGAAATGAACTTAGGATCCACGAATTGCTGGGAGACAGCATTTAAAGTTTAAAGGGCATAAAAAAAAGCTACTCACCAAACCAAATTCATCTCAAATGTCTTAAATAGATCTCACAATCTGTTCCATTCTCTAGGCAAGATTTAAGGGAAACGCCCACCTAATTTGCATTTCATGGCCTCATCGCATCCAGTTAGAGAATTCAAATGGCCAATAGTATGACCTGAATTCTGTTACTAGGGATATTTAATTTTGAGTTCAAAGATGGTGAGAGAGCAATGAACTAAATGGAGGGTTGACTGAAATGGTATACAGCTCTGAGTTGTGAAGGTTATTCCACTTACTAATGCTATTTAGGCTGCACAGTCCTTTTCTGTGCAAAGTGAAATCTTAAGTCACTTCCCCCCTTGATCAGGGGTTCCTGGCTCTGTTTTTGTTGTTTATCGCTAAGTCATGTCCGACTCTTTTGCGACTCCATGGACTGTGGCCCGGGCTTTCCAGATGGCTCTAGCGGTAAAGAACACACTTGCAGGAAACATAAGAGATGTGGGTTTGATCCTTGGGTCAGGAAGATCCCCTGGAGGAGGTCACGGCAACCCACTCCAGTATTTGTGCCTGGAGAATCGCATGGACAGAGGAGCCTGGCGGGCTTTAGTCCATGGGGTCGCAGAGTCAGACAAAACTGCAGCGACTTCTCACGGATGCATGGACTGTAGCCTGCCAGGCTCCTCTGATCATGGGGTTCTCCAGGCAAGAATACTGAAACGGGTTGCCATTTCCTTGGGCAAAGGATCTTTCCAACCCAGGGATCAAACCTATGTCTCCTGCATTGCAGGCAGATTCTTTCCCACTGAGCCACCTGGGAAGCCCTCCTGGGTCTGTGTGCAGATGTACAAATTCTGTCTCAACTTTTTATTAGATCTGCTGTGTTCGGGTCTTCTACTGCCATTTCTTTTCTTGCCAGCCATCCTTTGATTCACATTTACTTCTTTGAATGGATATGGGTTGACTTTGAATGTCTTGAGACCAATAGGACTGCAACTGCTGGGCACAGCAGCTGTTTAGAGCCTGCATGGGCAAAGCCATCCCTGAAATAGGAGCAGGACGGCAGGAAGTCTTAAGGAGAAACAGCAAATCAAATATCCCTGTTGAGGATGGTCTGAGAGGAAGTAATTTGCCTGATTTTTTTCCCTTGGTGATAGTTCCCTGAATTTCCTGAAATGGTAACACAAAAAGGGAACTTCTGTTGTCCCTTCTGCTCCTCTCTCCCTGGCGATTTGTCCTCTCTTCTCAGGCACACAGAAAGCAAGCCTAGGGAGATGTGCGTGAAAATTCTCTCCCTTTGGTGCTAAGATGTGTTGCTCATGCTCTTTTTCAGAGTGCCTGATTTTACCTGTTGCTGGCTTCCCTACACTAAGGGGAAAAATGAAAGTGCAAATACTCCTCTTCGGAGCAACAGCTCTCTAAAAGCTCAGAACCCAGAAACACAAGAGGTTTTCTTTTAAAGGGGTCACCTTTTATGGATTTGCTGGTAGCCGCCTTGCCTTATATGTGGAGTTCTTTTCATTTTTCAGCTTCTTCCAGTGTGTGTGTGTGCCAGCTCAGTCGCTTCAGAGTGTCCAACTCTTTGCGACCCCATGGTCTGTAGCCCTCCAGGCTCCTCGGTTCATGGGATTCTCCAGGCAAGAATACTGGAGTGGGTTGCCATGACCTCCTCCAGGGGATCTTCCTGACCCAGGGGTCTAACTGTTATCTTCTGCATTGCAGGTGGATTCGTTACCCCTTAAGCCCCCGGGGAAGCCCTCCAGAGTGCACTTTTTTTCCCTCTGACATGGTGATGGATCAGGGATGGACTCTTGGTAGTTTTGATCCAGGCTGATGAAAAGTGCTGGTCTCTGAGTTGGCAATTCTGGGTTGCAATCCTGGCTTTATCTTTGTCTTGCTCACCTACCTGGTGTCCTCTCTGTACTTGACCCCATTCAAGGCCCATTTCTTCCTCTAAAGAAGGAAGGACACACCCTGCTTCCCACCACCTTTCACCCAGCACCACAGAACATTCAAAATAGTATGAATACTCTGGACTCCACATAGGATGAGGGGTACTGACAACCAGTCTTGATGACTGTGGGGATGTGGGGTTGCGGTCCATCTTAAGAGTCTCTTTTTCTTTGCTTTTGGTTAGCAGACCCATTTTTTTTTTAAAATAAGTTTATGTCACAGAAGAAAAAAAGCTATAATGATTTTTGTTTGAACTGTAAAGCTGTCATGTTTTTAAAATGTTTAAATTTTGGAGATGGTTGCATTTGGAATGCTCAGGTGAGTTTTATCTCTTCAGTGCATCTTAAAGTTGGAGGTCCCTCTCTACCCCTCACTCTGCTGGAGGGTAGCTTTGGAGGACAGCCTTCCACAGACCTTGTGCATCTAACCCAAGGGTTGCAAAGCACCACATGTCTTCTGATGCCTGGAGATTGAAGGCCAGGCCGTGTCCAAAATGTGACACCTGATTGAGCACCTAACTTTTATTGTCCTCAGCTGTTTTGCCTGGTAAAGAGCAAAACATAGGTTAAAGCAGAAATGATAATACCAATTAATGTTTATTGAGAATTTACTATGTGCTGGGAATAACAATGAGGGTTTTCTTTTTTATGAAAATATTTAGTTTATCTATTTGGCTGCCTTTGGTATTAGTTACAGCACTTGAGCTCTCTAGTCATAGTGCACTGGCTTATTTGCTCTGTGACATGTGGGAACTTAGTTCTCTGATCAGGGATTGAACCAGCGTATCCTGCACTACAGGGTGGATTCTTAACCACTACACAACCAGGGAAGTCCCACAATAAGAGTTTTCCATGCATGTTCTTATTCTTATGTCTTCTTTATAACCACCTTGTGGGGACAGTTACTACTATTATTCCTGTTTTACTGAAGCTTCAGTTGAGTTCAGTTCAGTTATTTCAGTCGCTCAGTCATGTCTGATTCTTTGTGACCCCATGAATCACAGCACGTCAGGCTTCCCTGTCCATCACCAACTCCCGGAGTTCACTCAAACTCATGTCCATTGAGTCATTTCATCCTCTGTCATCCCCTTCTCCTCCTGCCCCCAATCCCTCCCAGCATCAGGGTCTTTTCCAATGAGTCAACTCTTCACATGAGGTGGCCAAATTATTGGGATTATAGCTTCAGCATCAGTCCTTCCAATGAACACCCAGGACTGATCTCCTTTAGGATGAACTGGTTGGATCTCCTTGCAGTCCAAGGGACTCTCAAGAGTCTTCTCCAACACCACAGCTCAAAAGCATCAGTTCTTTGGTGCTCAGCTTTCTTGACAGTCCAACTCTCACATCCATACATGACCACAGGAAAAACCATAGCCTTGACTAGACGGACCTTAGTTGGCAAAGTAATATCTCTGCTTTTGAATATGCTATCTAGGTTGGTCATAATTTTCCTTCCAAGGAGTAAGCGTCTTTTAATTTCATGGCTGCAATCACCATCTTCAGTGATTTTGGAGCCCCTCAAAATAAAGTCTGACACTGTTTCCACTGTCTCCTCATCTATTTCCCATGAAGTGATGGAACCAGATGCCGTGATCTTCGTTTTCTGAAAGTCGAGCTTTAAGCCAACATTTTCACTCTCCTCTTTCACTTTCATCAAGAGGCTTTTTTAGTTCCTCTTCACTTTCTGCCATAAGGGTGGTGTCATCTGCATATCTGAGGTAATTGATATTTCTCCCGGCATTAGAGACATTAAAATGACCTGTCCAAGGTTATACCATTGGTACTGCTGCTGTGAATCCTCACTCTGGAATCCTCTTAACCTCTACATACAGGCCTCCAGGGACTATCTCATTCTACAGTTTTTCATCATATGTAACGCCATGGTTGGGGGTATCATATGAAAATAATATGAAAACAATGCTAGTTAAACTGATTAGGAAGTGTACTCAAAATGGCTTTGCTGACTGGGTTCTAGTTCTGTTAGTATTTCCCATGGTGCTTGCATTTCTATTTGTCCTTGGTGCTGGGAAGATGTGTTTGATTTTGTTAGGCATATCTGAGGCATTCACTCATGCATCTGCAGCAAGGCTCATTCATTGTTCAATCGACAAATATTTATTAGGTCCCTGCTATAAGCAACCTACAGAGCTAAGTGCTGGGGAAGGAGGCAAAGAGGTAAAAGGCACAGTCATTGCCCATCAGAAATGGCCACCAGTGGAGAATTAAATTAATTAGAATCTTCCTAAATAACTAGTCTTAGTTGAGTTGATGTGGTGAGAACAGTGAGCCTTTTAAAATGCTAATATATAATTCACTTTGCCAGCGTAGACAGCAGTCCCAGGCAAGGGGCTTCAGAGCTCCCAAATGAATGGGAATGATATTCTTTATACCTTACCAGTAGGATGCACACTTAAAAAGTTGTTTTCAAGTGGTGGAGACGAGTATACACTGATGTTTCTTCATCTGGCCCTAGCTTATTGGGAAAAAATAACAGCAGGTAATTTAGAAGGAGAGAGGAATAGAAACATAGTTCTTGTTCTGGGATCAAAGATAAGTGACCTATGAAGGGATACGTCCAGGTATTCAACCGTCTGCGCTGTCTGTAACTGATTATTTACACCTAATGTAACCTAAATGGAGCTTGACAAAGACATCTTCACTTCTCCTACATGCAGTCCTACGATCTCTCTCAGAACATCAACATCAGCTAAGCTGGTTTTCTCTACCTACAATGTGCAAGGTGAAGTTCTAGGCACCGTGGATATCTATAAAAACTATAGAACTTCCCTGGTGGTACAGTGGGTAAGAATCTGGCTGCCAGTCAGGGTACGCAAGTTCAATCCCTGGACTAGGAAGATCAGCGTGCCTTGAACAGCTAAGCCTGCGTGCTACAACTACTGAGCCTGAGTATCTAGAGGCTGTGCTCTGCAACAAGAGAAGCCACCTCAATAAGAAGCCTGTGCACCGCCTGGAAGAGTAGCCCTGGCTCGCTGCATCTAGAGAAAGCCGCTCGCAGCAACAAAGATGCAGCACAACCAACCAACAAACAATTTGAAAAAAAGAACCCCCCCCCCCAAATTATAACACCCCACTCCTGGTCCTAATGTGAGGGATGAGACTATAAACATACAAGCAAATAATAAGTAATTAATAACTAAAAGGTACAATAGGATTAATTCAGAAGTGAGACATGAACTGTAGGAATGTAAAGGAAGATAATTTCTTTGGGACTCACAAAGATGTTGAGCTTTTGGTTGGTCATCAAAGGTAGGCTAGGATTTAGATGATGAAGAGAAAGCATGAGGGCAAGTCAGTTCAAGCTACTGTTGTGATGCTTGGAGGGCAATAGGTAGACCAGTGAGGCAGAAAAAAAAAAAAGTTTTCTATGAAAACCACAGGAAATAAGGTTGGAAACTAATCTGGAGCCATTTTGTGGAGGGGCTTTAATGTTAGGCTTAAGGGGTTTATATTATAGCCAATAACAAGTCTTTCAAAATTATGCCCACAGAAAAGTCTTAGGAAGAGTGTGACCAGGTATGGAATGAATTGACAGGGAACTCAGAGACCAAGAGACGAGTAGGACATGATCCTTGAAGGTGCTGGCAATTTCCTAGAGGAAAGGCTCTGCTGGGAGTATAGTATTTGTGTCAGATTATGTAGTCATCCTTATCACATCCAATTGGGCAATGATCACATTATTCAACGGTATATCTAAATTCCCCACTTGCCCTAGTTAGAGCAGTGGAAGCCCACAAAAGGTCTTCCTTATATGACGACTGTTGATAGAGACCTACCCAGTGAAGGGCATAAAGATGAAGACCTTGAAGCCAAGCAGGTCAGTTAGTTCCTAGAGACAGACCACGTTTATAATACAAACTGAAAACATCAGGGCTCATGGAGCGTTTAACACTTTACCATCATCTCAAGCACAATGATAAATTCAACTGGAAAAAGAACAGAAAGCTACAAGAGGAGGCTCCAAGGACTTTCCTCTTTTAGGGGGAAGATTTATGAAATTTTTCATTCTCTTAACTACTTGTATAAGTTATATTATGTTGCTTTTTTTCTTGCAGCCTACCTGTTGATACATGCTATGTCCCATAACAATAAGATTTAATTGCCACTTGGCCACAAAATTAGATGAGTTTCATAATGAAGGTAGGAATTGAAAGTAAGCAAGCATGTTTACCTGGAATCAGTGAAATGTTCTCTGCATAAAGTAAGGCTGAACAAGCTGGGGCTTCACTCTGTTGGAGTTTATGTTTCAAAAACAGGGACCTTTGTATTTTTGTATTGCAGTCATATAGTCTAATGTCCTTCCATGCCTCATATCTCTTGCCTATCATTCTGTTCCTTCTGGAAGCAGGGCTGGTCTATGACTGTCTGGTGTCATAAATCAGGACATCTAAGGCATATAAAGAATTATTTTTGGCACTGGGTTTCGGATTCTCCTTGTCACCATTGTTTCTCCCAGAGTCCTCCCCGCCGCCCCCCCACCCCACCCCGCCATTCCTGTGACCTGTCCACAGCCACAAGCCTCGGCCCCAGTCCCACTTCTCAGGAAGATTGTCAGGATGTAAGTACAGGCTAAGAGAGTGGTCGGGATCTTCCCAAAGGGATTCAACGCACATGGAAACCTTCCCCTGACATCTGAGAACATTTTGATGTTATCAGTATGGCCTGTGTCTCCTCTCCCACTGAAATAAAGTATAATGAGAAAAGTTAAGTATTCCCAATAGACCTTGATGGGGACCAGGGAGGAAAAGTAAGGCCTATGTGTGATGCAGCCCGTGGAGCAGAGGACAAAGCTCCCTTCTTGAGCTAAACATCTCCTCTTCCTTGTTGACACCTTAGTAAAATAATAGCTGAAAATCGTGTACTTGGTTAGGAAACTCAAGTGTCCATACAACTGTTTAATAGTTGGCCTATAATTGCCCTTTCTATTTTCCCTGGGAGTCGGAATGACGGTGTCTGTATAGGAAGCATGTGCATATGTGCAGTTTCACCTCCAATTCCTTACGTATACTCCTGTTTACAACATAAGCACACTCATGTCTTATGCGGGCTGCCTGTCCACACTCATACAGACAGGAAAACACACCTTGTCTATAATGACTGTGATGATCTCAAGGACATGATTGGGCTTTGATCTCTGATAGTCATCACTCCCAGGTTTCCAGAGTCTTATCTTCAGAAACTGTATTCGCTCTGGGCTCCCACCTCTCTTCTCCGGGAGTTAAAGGTCAAGGTGACAGAGCTGGGCTGGGGAAGCTGGGTTTATCCTTTCCTGGCGTACGGAGTCATTGTGTCTACAGAACAGATGCGGGATGGGCAGGAGTGGAGTAAACCTATCCCCTCTCCTACTGGAAATCACATTTAATTCTGACCCAAGGGGCCTCCGTGTCGCAAATGGAGAGGTAATTAGGCCTCCAGACTCAGAGCCTTTTGGGGTGAGAGGGCTTAGTTTTTCATATCTGCATTGAGTATATTTTTGAAGAGCAGAGGGTGGGGGTCAGGGAGGCTTAGGAAGCCTTGATGAGAACGGAAACAAGATGACAGGTGTTGGGCGTATTGCTGTTAGGTGACATGGATAAATGGAACACATATTTAAAAATTCATTTCAGTTTTAAAGAGCTCAAAGAATTCTACCAGCGTCCTGGGTGGTGTGATGGAGGGATGGGAACACTGACCTACCTGGCCAGCGTTCATGGGAAGGTGTAGGGGCAGGAATGCTCCTCCTGCTTTCATTATTATTTAAAAATATATATATATTTTCAAAGTGGAAAAGTTTCACCTGCAGAGATCAGATGTGAGACCTCGAAGGACAAGAGCCCTCCGCTGGCAACCACACTTGGTTGTTAACCAACACAGCCAAGGATGGAGCCCAGTGACCTAGAGGGAGATGGCTGAGGTAACCAATCCCCAGGAGCAGTCCCCCCGAGGAGTGTCGGTCCCACTTCAGCCACTGCTGGCAAGGAAGATTCCACTTGCTGTGGCTGCTCTGTGTTGATTCAGCCAATCCCTCCTGGGTGTGTGGCTGCTGTGAAGCTTGGAAAATCTGAAGCAACCAAGAGGACTTGAGATTTCCATTTAGGAATGTTGACACCTTCATGGGATGCAGAGAGCATATGTGTGTGTGTGTGTGTGTGTGTGTGTGTGTGTGTGTATGTTGGGTTTGTACAGAGTTGGGGTCACTCCTTCACTCCCCCCAGCTGTGTTAGCACTGGTGAAGTGGAAGTTGCCCCTGTATACTGCAAAACCCTCCCCTCTCACCACCCACTTCAGGAACTAAGCCGAGAGAACTCTCTAGCATGGGCACCCTTGGTTTTTTTTTTTTTTTTGATGGGCCAAGCTTACAGTTTTCTAAGTGCTATGACAGGATGGTTGCAAAAATAAAAAGCTAGTGAAAGCTTAGTCACAATATTTCTATAGCTGGCAATCAAAAGATCATATTGCATGCAACTGGCAAAATCATCATAGAGAAATTATGCATTTTCCAGAATACCTTATTCCCTTCTGTGTATTAAACATTACTTTAATATTCTGGTGACAATGTTTTATAATTAATCTAAATGTAAGGGAATGAGCACACCAGAGATTATGTCTCCACGCAAGGAGGTGAAAAAGCCTTTTTTGTAGTGGCAGACTGGATTACCGACTCAACTCCTTCCACTTAGGAGCAGCCACAGATATCACTATGGCTGATATCCCGCCCCTTCCTCCAGTGAATGCAAACATTCTGTACACTTTGGAGAGTAAAATCCTTTCACTTATAAGGGTGTTAATGTTAACACAGAAGAAAAGCATTTTAAAAATTGCATTACTTCATAGACTTACATTGAACTCATGAGGGGGAATCTAGCCCCAGAGAGATAAAAACTAAAGAGCTGAGCTATAAACCAGTATGATAACATCCTTATTAGAAGATGCAAATTGAGGGACCCAATTCACTAAAACACATGTTACTGGTATTTAATTTTGCTTGTGGGAATATATCAGAAGTTGGCCTATGCCTTTTGCACAGTCTACTTAAAAGGAGGGTGAGTAACTTCAGCTATTTAAAAAAAAAAAGTGATAAAGCAGCACAGGGCAAGCCAGGATTGAAAGATAATTGCAAGGATCTAATTTAAGTGTCAGTGTACACAGCTTTCCTTTCCAGGATTGGACTTAGAGGCACCACATTGGCAAGGGAAGGCCAGCGGGGCTTGCTCCTGCGTGGGATGCCTGGGTCCTCCAGCAGGGGAGCAGAAGGGGCCAGCCAAGCCAGTGTGGAGGGAACTCTGGTGGGTGGGAGCCAGAAGAGGCAGGCCCACACCCAGTGGTCATCGTAGGAACTTCACTTGAACTAGTAAGGTTGTGAGCCTGCGGTTTGGAGCAGAGAAGATGCACTTCCCCATGAGAAAAAGGTCAGTTCCTCTTTCCTTGGGTGGCACAAACAGCCTGCAGGGTGTTCTTGGACTTCCTGCCTCTGCTGCTGCTACCACCCCCGCCTTGAATAGGTGAACTATGCTTCTCTCTCAAGCTGACATGCAAGGTTGTACCCTGCATCTTCCAAGTAGCCATTCTTGTGGCACTCGACAGATGGGAAAACTGGTCCTTAGCTTTCCCTTCCTCTCACCACTTTCCTCACCTGGGGACTCTGCAGGTAGAGAGCTCTCCCCTCAAGACTCAAAGTACTATCTGTGGATCAGAGTGCTGTTACAGAGAGGGGGCATCACCTCGAGCCTGGAGGAAATGTGCAACCTGCAGCCCTGCCCCAGAGATACCGAGTCATAGCCTGCAATGACTTTGGAGAAGTATGGCCAACCCCATGCTGTGATCTACAGCAGGAGCCCCCCATTTCACCTCTACTATGCTGGATTTGTATAATGAAGAAAGAGCCCTCCAAACATCCAATTGCTTTTTTTTTTTTTGATGGGGTTTCCCAGGTGGTGCTAGTCGTAAAGAACTCGCCTGCCATTGCAGGAGATGTAAGAGACAGGGTCTGATTCCTGGGTTGGGAAAATCCCCTGGAAGAGGATATGGCAACCCACTCCAGCATTTTTGCCTGGAGAACCCCATGGACAGAGGAGCCTGGTGGGCTGCAGTCCATGGGGTCGCAAAGAATTGGACAGGACTGAAGTGACTTAACATACTTATATGGAAAGAGTCAAATCTTTATGACTAGAGGGAAGAAAATATCATAGGAAGCAAAGCGATACATTGGATGTGTCAGGGCCCGAGCATAATATACTGTTCATCACTATCTTAGATACTAGCAAGGTCGCCTGGATGTTGGGTGGGGAGGGAAGAGGCATCCAGCCCATGGGAGCACAAAGGGTTGGCTGAAGCTCTAGAAGAAGCTTTGAACATAAGGGTAGTCTGGCCCTGCCTGGCCTTCTCCAGAAATAGGCTGCCAGTAACCTCCTTGAGAGTGGAAGTTAGGGAGACAGGGAGGAGAGGAAAACGGTGGAGGGCAGGGACGCCTGGGTCACCGTAAATGTTAAATTTGCCTACCTGGAAGCTGGCCGGGTAAGCCTTCAGTGATTTCAGGGGCTTCTTGGACTAACTCTGCTCCAACTAGCCTGCCAACACCTCAAATTCCTTTAATAAGATGAAAATCCTTTCATAACACAATTAGGAGAGAAAATGCTTACATGGCAAAGGTTGGGTTGAGGTAACACTGAAGCATGAACAAGTTAAAGAATAACCACCCAGGGACTTCCTTGGAGGTCCAGTGGCCAAGATTCCATGGAGGTTTCATCCCTGGTCAGGGAGCTAGACCCACATGCCACAATAAATGATGCTGTGTGCCACAACTAAGACCCAGCACAGCCAAGTAAAGAAATAAAAATTTAAAAAAAAAACAAACAAAAAGACTAACCAGCCAATCAATCCTCAAGTCTGGACAAGTGAGGAGATGGGCCTGGCTTGTTTGGCTGGGCCAACAGACTCAACTAAACTCAGCTAAGTTAGAGACGAGGGCTGGCTGCCGAACATGGATTTTGAAGACTCCACTCTTAGCTATGAGTGGGGCCCAGTTTACTCCACCCTGAGCAAGAGGAATAAAGCCTGTGAGGAAGTATTTTAGTCCTGCAGCTGCAAAGGCCACAGCTCAACTTTGCATTATTCAACAATGGTTTTGTTTTTTGTTTTTAAACCCAGATTATTTCATATACCAGGAGTTTGTCTCCTAGGGCTTTATTAAATGGAACATTGTATTTAAATGTCTTGTTTCTCCACCTTTGCCTGTCCTGCACTTTGTGACTTTCCCTGAAGCAAGCACAGTGCCTCCAGACCGTTCTCTGTAGAGACGCCCAGATGTAAGCAGCCTGTTTGAAGGGCCAAGAAGACCTATGGTGGAATAACTTCCTCTCCCAGGATGGATTTTTCCACATGGTGTTATCCACGTGTATCCAGGTCTCTGGAGTGAGTACCTTACTTATGTTTTTCTTTAATTTTTTAAAAGCAAAGAGGATATGTTTCATGAGGCTCTCAAATTCAGATTACACCATCAGACTAATGGACAAGGAACTGAGGAAGAAGCAGGGATGGGATCATTAATTAGTGCTTTCAAATGTGTGGATTAAAGCGCTCATGTTTTCCCAATAGTTCAGACCCAAGTTCTAGCTTCAGTTCATGTGTGGCCTTTGAGGACCCACCTCTCCAGGTGCTTCCTTTGGGAGGGAGAGCCCTGGGTGACTCTGTCATGGGGAATCAGAAGGAATGATTCCTGAGCACTTGAGAGAAATGCTTAAATGATAGCACTGACTCTCTGGGGAGGCAGCCCCAGGTTTTTGGAGGAGGCACGTGTAGTTTATGGAGGTCTGTAATTCTGTTTAGACTTCCAGTCATTTTCTTATTACTGTTACCGCTACATTTGTGTAATTATTGGCCTACAAAACAGTTCTCAAGCTTTCTCTCATTTGATGCTCAAAGCAGCACTGTAGCATGATGCAAGCTGGACAGGTGGTGTTACCTCCGTTTTACTGACGAGGAAACTGAGGCTCAGAGCAGTTTAGGGGAGCTTATCTGAGATCACACAGTTAGTTAGAAGTCAAGTCCCAGGGTAGACGTTTCAGTACTTTGTGAAGATGGCATATAGCAAGATCTGTAGCCCACTGTTTCTTTGACAAGTTCACGTTCTTTGCTTTGCTTCTTCCTGCCTCCAGGGTAATAAGTTGCTCCAGTGCCCCCTCCTGGGGCCAACTTTGGAAGCATCTCATCAGTGCTAGGTAGCTACCATCTGGTCTAGCATTCTACTCCTATGTATACTTCCAGAAGAATGGAAAGCAGGGGCTCGAACAGATATCTGTATACTCACATTCACAACAGCATTACTCACCATAGCTAAAAAGTGGAAACAACCCAAGTGTCCCTCCCAGATGAACTGATAAATGAATGTGTTATAAACACACAATGGAATAATATTCAACCATAGAAAGAAATGAAGTTTTGACACACGCTACAATGTGGATGGACCTTGAAAACATTTTGCCTAGTGAAACAAGGCAGTTACAGAAGGACAAATGTTGTATGATTTCCCTTATATGAAGTACCTACAATAGGCAAAATCATAGAGACAGAAAGCAGAATTCAAGTTGCCAGGGGCTGGTGGGAGAGGAGAAGGGAGTAGTTTAATGGGCACAGAGTTTAGATTGGAGATGATGAACAAATTCTAGAGATGGATGGTGGTGATGGGCACACAGAATTGTGAATGTAGTTAATGCCACTGAATTGCATGCTTACACATGGTTAAAATGAGAAACATTAAATATTATGTTATATACTTGAGAGTTGGACTGTGAAGAAGGCTGAGCGCCGAAGAATTGATGCTTTTGAACTGTGGTGTTGGAGAAGACTCTTGAGAGTCCCTTGGACTGCAAGGAGATCCAACCAGTCCATTCTGAAGGAGATCAGCCCTGGGATTTCTTTGGAAGGAATGATGCTAAAGCGGAAACTCCAGTACTTTGGCCACCTCATGCGAAGAGTTGACTCATTGGAAAAGACCCTGATGCTGGGAGGGATTGGGGGCAGGAGGAGAAGGGGATGACCGAAGATGAGATGGCTGGATGGCATCACTGACTCGATGAACGCGAGTCTGAGTGAACTCTGGGAGTTGGTGATGGACAGGGAGGCCTGGCGTGCTGCAATTCATGGGGTCGCAAAGAGTCGGACACGACTGAGTGACTGAACTGAACTGAACTAAAAATATTGTTTTTAAAAAAGCAGGCAAACAAAACTCAAATATAAAACAACAACAAAATAAGAAGGAATAAAAGAGGGGGCAAAGCAAGCAAAGAAAGCACAGGGTAAAGGGTAGGGCTAGTGTGGGAGAGACAAAGGCATGGAAATGGAAGCAAGCAGAGGGAAAGGAAAGGGCCTGGAAACAGGTGCTGGGCCCAGGGCTCTGCAGCCTGCATGGGGCAGAAGGGCATCTTGGGAGGGAGTGCTGAGGCTACTGCAGGTCAACATCCCAGACAGGTTCAGCTGGAGAAAGGTGGGTTTTCTTTTACTGCAAAGGGTACCTAGAGCACCTCCCTGGGGTGGGAGATGTGTCCATTTCTGATTTATTTAAGTGTTTTATCCCAGGAGTGGGATAAACGGCTGTGAAGCTGAGCTAATATGTATGTCCATTTTGTTGTTAGGTGTACTTTCTAGATGTCAGTACTTTCTCAGAGCCATTTGCTTTTGTAGAAGATTTCTGTTGGAGAGGAGACTGGGAAAAAGCATTACATTTCCTGTTCACTGCTCCCTCTAATCATATTTTTACCTCTGAGTAATTTCTGAAAATTAAAGAAACATAAGAAATGGGGTCCCTTCAATTTATGGGGACATTCCAAAGACAGGCAAAATGTACCTTACAGGGGCCGAGCTCTTTATTAGTTTGTGAAATCTGCTTTCATCATTTAAAAAGTTTCACGTGGCCCACACTGCCTGTTAGGAAAAGTGGAGATCAGGCTTTCAAACATGTGCTTGGGCTGGATCCTGGAAGACAGATTCTAAATAATGCCTGGTCTGTCAATTTGTGTGGTTATTTCTTGTTTGTTTAGAATTCTCTCTCTCTCTCTCTTTTTAAACTGTGTTTAAACCACAGGTGGAATAATCACAGCCTTTGCTTGAAGAATTCCCTGCCTGTCAGACACTGAAGGCTCAAGTCTGTGGACAGAAGATGTGTGAGTAGTGAGCTAAAACAGAGAATAGACAAGAGTTTTGTCTGTTCACCACTGGGATTTAAGAACTTGAAGGTCAAGAACTAGCCTCAAAAGCAAAGGAGTGGTGATCATTTTGTAATGTATAAAAATATCAAATCACTTGTTTTGTACCTGTAAAAAAAGAAAAAAGATGAGGCGAAGTCAATATATACTTAAAAAAATATATATATAATACACAGATATACACACACACTTATGCATGTGTGCTAAGTTGCTTCAGTTGTGTCTGATTATTTGTGACCCTATGGACTGTAGCCCACCAGGCTCCTCTGTCCATGGGATACTCCAGGCAAGAATACTGGAGTGGATTGCCATGCCCTCCTCCAGGAAATCTTCCCAACCCAAGGATTGAATGCATGTCTCTTAGCCTCTTGCACTGGCAGGTGGGTTCTTTACCACTAGTACCACCTGGGATATTATACATATACATATAATATATAAAATAATTCCTTCTCACATCTGAGAGTCTCTCTCTCACACACACAAAGCAAAGGAATTGAGGCTTGATGTTACATTCTGAGACCAAGGCAAAGGACCCTACACTCTGGGATCTTGCTGTGACCTGCTTACAAGAAAGTAGGCAGCATGTTTTTGCTTGGTGATGGAGGCAGATGACTGCAATTCAGTTTTCACCAAATGATTTTGTTGTCTGAGTCCTGGTCAAATCTTCCCTTTTTATCTTATTTATAAAAACATCAATTGGTGCAGACTGAGCTTAAGTGCAAGAGAATTTAAGCAGGAGGAGAGGAGCCTGTAATTCATACAAGCTACTTGTGAATCGGGGATTTCCCAGAAAGGAGTCCAAATTTGTATTTGTCTAGGAGGAGGGCAAGGAAGTAATTTTATTATTACTAATAACATAATGAGATAATCATACCTTTGAAAAATGTTTTTCCCTTTGTTGAAGAGTTTTTCTTCATCTGTCCCCATTAAGCCTCATTTCTCCAGTGAGTTAATGGAGGCCCAGAGAAGTCCAGCAGTTTGTTAGGGTCCACAGAACTGGCTGGGAGAACAGGCAGGGATTAGGACCTATGCTGTGGCATTTCCTTGGGATTTTTCATACTGCGTTTTCTGGATGTGCCCCCTCCTGGTGCACAGCGGGAGACTCATGCTCAGTGCTTGGTGGGAGGGTATTGGATGCAGTGCGTTAAGTGTGGGGTAGCGGGTGGCTTGGGCTTCCCAGGTGTCACAGCGGTAAAGAATCTGCCTGCAATGCAAGAGACACAGGAGATGTGAGTTTGATCCCTGGTTTGGGAAGATCCCTGGTTTGGGAAGATCCCCTGGAGAAGAAAACGGCAACTGACTCCAGTATTCTTGCCTGGAAAATCCATGGGCAGAGGAGCCTGGTGGGGTATAGTCCATGGGGTTGCAAAGAGTTGGACACAACTGAGCACAGCACAGAGAGCAGGTGGCTCTTGAACGTGCTCATGTGGGTAGGTTGCTGTGGCAAGGTGGTGGGAATCGAGTGCAGACCCTTTGCTAGAAGGAAGAAGTGTGAGCTCTGGGGTCATAGTACTGATTTGTGGTTCTCAGTGATTTCATTTGTTACTGGCCCTTTCCAGCTGGGTCCCAATAAGGGTCCTCCTGCCAGGTGTCAGTGCAGCCAGTAGAATGAGTCCCAGTTTGGCTCAGAAGTTTTGTTGATTGGAGAAGGGAGAGGTGTGAGCCAGGCTCTAGAGCACAGGTTCTTCCCATTAAGTGAGGCTGCACTGTAGGGACAGGGATCTCATCCGAGGGGAGGGGGCTGAGTTCTCGCAGGGCTGGCCCAGCTGTGCTGCTCATGGCTGCAGAATACAGGGCCAGAAGCGGCGTCTCTGCACACAGCCCACTGCCGGCATCTTGGACTGTGTCATGCCCAGTGCTTTTGCACATGGCCTGCTGAGCTGAGGCATTGCAGCCATTTCCTACCTGGAGCTCTGGTCTGAAGAGCCCACTACAAGGCCTCAACACTCAACCCTCTTTGAGCAAGTGAAACTAGACAAAGAACAAAGGAAACCCAGGTTAGACTTTATTTTTTTATCTAGATTCTAGAATTGTTAATGGACTTTGCTGGGGACACATTCAGGCTGAGAGAGCAGGTGGATTTACCTACCATTTGTCTCTCGGCTACTTCTGGGCCTGGCCAGCTCCTACCTCTTACTCTTAGTGGGGCAGGCAGCTGACTCCATCACCCAGAGATCAAATACCTTCTTTTAAAGTAACTATACAGGTTGGGACAGCAAAGCCATTTCCTTCTGAAGGCCTTTGTTTAACATTCTCAGATTGGGAGGAGTCATTAGTCTCCTTTCCCCAGATGGATTGGTTTGTTGGATTTTGTACATCTCACTTTATTCCAGAAGCAAGGAGTCTGACCTTGAGGAAGCAAGGTGCAGGAAAGTAAGCTGAGACAAACCTGGCGGCTGCAGGGCAGTGGGCAGGAGGGTGGCCTATCTGGGCAGACAGCTTGGAGGCCAGGCTGGCAGCCCCAAAGGCAGCCTCCCTGGACCTCACCGGGTGATCCGACTGGAAAGTGTGCTGGGAGAGGGGCCACTGAGGACACCTTCAGGCTAGGTGCCTGATGACTTGGCACTGGGCACTGGATTCAGAGCTAAGACACCTGGGCTCCTGCCCCGGCTTTTTCAGTTCGTTTTCTTCTCTGGGTCTTAGTTTTCTTTTCTGTAAAATGACTAGATGAATTCCAAAGTCACTTCGGCCTCTAAGGTTCTATGTGATTCTCTCTGGAGGGGGAACCTGCAAGGGTAACTTAAGAGGATGCAGCTTCATGGTGGCCAGGTAGGAAGTCACCTGGCATAGCCATAGGAAAAATCGGTGAATGGCCGAGTTATAACTGTGAGCAAGCCGTGGTGAGAGGAGTAGGTTCAGACCAGTCAGGGAAGGAAGCTGATTTGAAAATGCCAGGAAAGTTATAGAAGAAGGTTTTGCCTAAATGATGGACAAGTAGGTGCTAGTAGCAGATAATCCAGCTCAGGGTCTCAACTTGGTCAGGAATGGAATCCTTTTTTTTTTTTTTTTTTTAAGGAAATGAATCCAATTGGGTCTTTTATCTTGTTTAGAAATCATAAATTTAACGTGTATGGGGGTTAGTAGACCAATTCAGGGGCTGTTTGGGGGCATGAGTTCAAAAGAGTGGAGTATTTATGAGACAAGGTTTAAAGGCCGCCATTCAACAATCCTTGGCCCAGGGCTGTTTGGGCTGCAGCTTTGGGCGATCTTTTGGAATTGTGTTTTCCTGAAAAGCAGTTCAGAACACAGAGAATTAAATGGCTCTGAAAACATTTCCCTCCCACCCCGACTAGTTAAGTTCCCAACACTTTGCAACCATGGCTATTGTTCAGTTTATAAACACAGATGACGTGCCTACGTGTCTCTCTATGTGCAGAAAACAGTATGAGGTGTTTCAAGGAAAATAGCAATGGGCTACAGTAGGGCCACTGCAGGTGCTGCAATACAAGAATTCAAATACAATTCAAATACAAGAATTTTCCCTCTTGTATTTGAAGGCACATCAGCACATACCTACACTGTGACTTCCATGTGTCTTTTTAAAAAGCTACAGACCTCAGTCTTGGTTTCTGGAAATGTTTTCACAACTGATAGGCCTTACTTTGTCCTAATCAAAATATGGCAGAACACTGTTTAAAATGTGGTGTGAACTCTGTTTAAAAAAGAAAGGTTCTGGAATACAAACTGGTTAAGAGAATAAATGAATGCTATCTCACTGGACACTTGGCAAAGGTAAGGGACATGCTCTGTTTTTGAACATCTGTGTGTATTTCATTTGCTCCTCTGAGCCATGTAGTATGTAGTATGTAGCCATGTAGAATGAGCCTTTGCCGTTCTCCAGATAAAGAAACTGATGCTTGAACTTGTTAAGTGACTTGATAAAGGTCATCTAGCTAGTAAGACATAAAACCAGGTCTTTCTGATTCCAAAAGCCAAGCTCTTATTTCCTCATTCATTCAACAAATACTGAGCATTTCCCACTAAAAGGCTGCCTTCACATGGGGTAATCTGCATACTCAACTCTTGAAATAAAACATGGTATTAATACATTTTTCAGTTAAGTGCTACTTTAAGAGCTACCTGATTTCAGGAAAGGGAGAAACGATGTGGGTTGGAGAGGCTTGGCAAGATGTCTCATGGGGACTCTTAAGCTGGATCTTAGAGCATGGAAAAGATTTGCAGGGACAGAGAATAGAGAGGAGAGTTAGAACAAGTTGTGTCTTGGGAGAGAATAATCAGGAATAGATGGTTTAACTTTGCAGTGTTACAGCCTTTTGGGTTGAAATATGTCTACTCAAAATGGCCTTTCACTCCCCCAGTACCGGAGTGAGTAGAAGTAACCTGCCTTGTGTTACTCCCATCTGTCTTAATAGTGCTTGTTTCCAAGTCCAGAAAGAGAACTTAGAAGGATGAGAATATAAATAATTACTCTGGCAATTTCCACATGCTTCCTAAAATGATACCCAACCCAAATTACCTTTCTACAGGTATATCTAGACAGCTGAGGCTTAATAAATCTGAAATAATAATGGGAAAAGCCGTGAGAGTAATGATTTTAAAAGCCCTATGTTCCCTTGGGGAGTGTGTTACCAGCTGCACAGACTCCTTTCTGTGTGATCAAAACCTTTTTGTTTCTTTAAAAGTAAGACACTTGTAAGAAAGTGCTTCATTGGTTGAAGAAGTAGTTGCTTGGCTGCTGGCTTGATTTTTGAAGACACACATGATGTTTCAGGGTGTCAACCTGAGCAAGGTATTTTGTTCAGCTTCTCAGAAGTTGCCAATAAATTTAAAAGAGAGATTCTCAGGGAGGTGGTTGTGGTGATTGACTTATTACTCCCCATGCTTACCCCATTGCCCTCTTTTCACCTCTTCACCAGCCCTGAATAACCCAGAGGAGTTAGGATGGGAAGACAGTTCTGCGGGGCTCTAATGTTGATCGGGAGAGGTTGGAGCCTGGGGTTGGAGCCCCAGAAGGACAAGGAGGCTCAAGGTGGTGTCGCCTCTTATCTTCCACACTCCTTCCCAGGGGACAGCTGCAGCCACCATCCTCTTCTTTGTCACTGGTGGTGACTATTGGGAACATTTCTCATGGGTTTGGGAGGAATGTCCAGGTTCATCTCTTGAGACCCATTAATTCAGTTGCTTGGATGTTCTAGTGATGAGTTGGAACACTCAGGCAGTGTGGTAGAGAGAGTGTCAGCTTACAAAAACAGCCTTAGCCCCAGGCTGTTCTACTGTGTAGGCTTAGTGAGCTCTTCAAGATTTCTCTATCTCCATTTCCTTATGTGCCATCTAAGATGGTTATACTACATAATCTTCCTGCTCCCTCCCAAGTCTGTGACTAGAAGTTAAAGTTGTAAATCCTGTCACCCCTTCTCAGGGAACAGATGCTGCTGCTTTGTGCTTGAGTCACAGACAGTGGTCCTCACCTGCCCTTATCCACACTCCTCTAGGTCAGGATGTCCCAGAGGTGGTTCAGTCCAAACTGTTCGTCCTTTTAGGTGAAACAGCTCCTGCTTGATGCAGTCAACAGAACTGTGAGGAAGAGCTAGGGTGACAAAGTGTGCTGGTTTGCCTGAGGCTGAGACAGTTTTAAAGCTGGCAAAGTCCTGGGGAAACTGGGATGGGGTGGTCACCCTGAGAAAGACAGTGCTTACCGAGTTTGTGTGAAGGTGCTGCTCAACCAGGGCCACTGAAGGTATCGCTAAGAGATATGGAAACATTTTAGAAAACTCCAGTTTCTCTTGGCAGTTAAGGATTCCCTGGAAGTCTCTTCAGGGCTCTGTTAGACAAACGTTGAAATTTATTGATTTATTTTTGATTTAATTGTTTTATTTAAAAATGTGAATATTTTTATATGCCAGGAATTATATCCTTGAAACAGTGTTTATTTATTTATTGGAGTATAATTGCTTTACAATGTTGTGTTAGTTTCTGCTGTACAATGAAGTGAATCAGCTAGATGTGCGTATATATCCCCTACTCTTGGACTCCCCTCCTACCCCTGCAACCCCATACCACCCCTCCAGGTCATCACAGACCACCAAGCTGAGCTGCCTGTACTATACATCAGCTTCCCACTAGCTAGCTATTTTCCTCATACTAATGTATATATGTCAATCCTAATTTTAAGTGATGAAATGTTTTCTCCGCTCCACTTCCAGAGCTGTGTAATAAGACCCTTCCCATCCCAGAGACTAGTTTGGCTCTGGCCTAATAGATCCTGCACCAGATGTCCCTGAAACAGTCTCTTGCTCATCAGTCTCCTCATCCAGCATTCACCTGTCCAGTGCAGGAGTCATGATCTGTGTGAGTCTGATATGACCGTGGTTAGCACCTGCACCAGTCCTCACATATCCTCCCATCCCTCACCCTAGAAATGAGTAACCTCCCTTCCAAAACGGATGCTCTGCCTGGGCTACCATAAGAGAAGTATGTGACCGCAAGAAAGCAGGAGCCTTAAGAGATAAGCGTGCCTAGGACCCAAGATATCCTGATTTAGGTGACTTATTCTTAGAGGGAGTGTTCTGGGAGTGGCTATAAGAGCCTAAACAAGCTTTGGTTGGCACACTTACTCCCTGTGGCCAATAGCTACTCTGTAGGGATCTGACAACTTCTCTCTGGGGCTTGGACTCGTCTTCCCGTTTCTTCCAAAGTTCTTTTGAATTGAAGAGCCAGTAAGTGGTTCCCTCATGTCTCTTCCCTTTTATTTAATTCTGCTTCTACTCTTAGTTTTTCTAACTTGAGCCTGCCTTCTCTCTACACCCTGGTGGCACAGAATTCTGAGCAGCCATTTTATAATTTCTAAAATCTATTTGAATCACATAATTTATATAGTTATTTTCAGTTGTTGTAAAAATTCAAGTTTTGTCAGATAGATGAATGAGAATGGTATGGGCTTGGTTTAGTTCACGTTTCCTGGGGTCTCTGAATGACAGTGTGGGGTAGGCCCCCTCCATCTGCCACCCTCTGGATAACCTGTGTTAAACTGTGATATAAGTGAGAAATACTGTTCTATTGTGTTAGGTCACCGATTCTGGGGTTGTTTGCTACCGCAGTTGGTCTACCCTGACTAATATAAGGCATTTCAAATAATGGCAGAGTACCGAAATCTTCTTGGCCTCTTAAAACCTTACCAGCCAGGCTTTGCCCTTCTTGGCCTGTATGTGAAGCTGAACTCCATTTTTTAAGGCCCAGCTTAATAGGTTTGAAAACCCAAGTAACTAAATAGAATTAAAATAGCCTTTCCCCCTCCTCTGTTTCTGTCTTTCTCCCTTAGCCATCCTTTCCCCATTGTCTTTGTGAATAGTCTTTTCCTTTCTCTCTCCCAATTTACAAAAGCAAAATGGAAATGTTCAAAGGTTAAAATAGGCCAATGATTCTTTGGCTATGTCAACGCATAACAAATTGGGGTGGAGAATTTTAACAATTAAAAAATTTCTTTTTCTGCGTCTTCTTTTGGCCTTGAGTACTATCTAGATAATTATTGCCACCGTGCTCTCTTTCCTTCTCTCTTTGGGTGACTAAATATTTGCACCTCAGCTCCCTCCTTTTTGTGTATGTGTATAGAAATAATTTCAATGCCCTCGCTTAAGATCTGGCAGAGAAAAATATCCTTATCCCCTTGGAGAAGGTCATCCAATTCTGGAAAAGCTGCCTCAAGAAAGGACCATATACATGTTTTGTAAAAGCATGATTATTAAGTTTCAGGTTTATTATCATGCAAATGCTTCCATTTCCCCTCTTACTCCACCCAATCCCCTCCTATAACTGTGAATGAAATGACATCTGGGACGTTGGGAATTTAACCAGCCAGTCAGGAAGGCGGAACGGTGTTTCCTCAGCCAGGGGTTCACAGGGGTTTTCAGAGGGCCTTTGCAGGGAACTTAAGGAGTTGTTCCTTGAAACAAGGTGCTGGCTTATCTCACGTTTTAAAACTCCCTTTGCTTTCAAAGTTAAGTGTTTATCTCCTCGGGAATGTGAATTGGTACAACCCTTTGGGAAAGCAATTTGGCAACATGCATCAAGAGCCTTAAAAACGTTTGCTTATTTGACCCTGTAGTCCCACTTCTAGGGCCTTATCCTAAGGAAATAATCGGAGATGTGACCACAGATGTATGTTTATGGATGCTTATCACAGTATAATTTATGATAGGAAAACACATGAAAACAGCCTAAATGTGGAATAGTAAGGGTAGGACAAGTCTACTGAATAATGGAATATTATGCTGCCTTTAAAAATAATGTTTCTCCACAAAAACTTAAGGACCTGGGAAAATGTTCATGATAAAGTTAAGTATACAAAACAAATTCTCACCTTATTAAAGAATAGTTTATTGAGGCACACAGACATGAAAGGCAAGGAATACATACAAGCAAGAAGAGTTTGCTTCTAACCTCAACACTGATACGTCCTGACTGGTTAGCATGGAACAAGTGATTTAAGCCCTCTGAATTTTTTTGCAAGGTTGTGGTGAGGATCTGAAAGAATGCCTTGCAAATTTCCTCGCATGTAGTGGTTGCTCAATAAATGGTAGTAGCTGTTACCACTGTGATTCTTATCATTGCTTTTTATTAGCGGTTAGAGTCTGTCAGTGACAAAGTTCAAGGCTGTGGGGACAGCCTTCCTGTTACTCTCAGCTCACTTCCCACTGTTGTCTACCTACTATCTTCTGTGAGGTGGTACTGCCCACACTCCAAATAAAACAAACCCGAAGCCCTGAAATGGAAATTGTCACAGGGATAAAACCTCCTGGAAAATCCATGGATGGGGACATTTGGAAGAGAGCAGAACTTCCTCTGTGTGTTCAGACAAAGCGAGTCAAGCACTGAAGAAAACGACTGACTTATTGGGTTGAAAAAAAAATGATAATATATAGTCTGTGCGGTGCTTCATTATTTAAAGTCCTATTACCTCATAGGAGGAAGCATTCCTGTGAGGCAGTTCACCCAGTTTGATTGCCTGTATTATTTATCCATTACCATCTAACAGATCACTCCAACACATTGCACTTATATCAGTTATCTCGCAGTTTCTATGGGTTAAGAATCTGGGTACAGCTTAGCTGGGCTGAGGATCATCATGGCCTGCAGCCAGGTAAGGACAGATCTGCAGTCTTCTGGAGGCTCAGCTGGGCAAGCTCCCTCTGTGGCTGTTGGTAGGATTCAGTTCCTCATGAGTTGTTGGACTGAGGGCCTCTGTTCCTCACTGGCTATTGGCTGGAGGCCGCCTTAAATTTCTTGCTATGTTGGGCCTCTACTGAGCAGCTTATAGTGGTGAGGCAGCCAGCTCCATCAGGGTAAGTAAGTTAAGAGAGAAGAGAGAAAAGTCACAGTGTTTTGTGATCTAATCTTGGAACTGACATCCTATTACTTTTGCCGTATTCTTTTTGTCAGAAGCAGCCCTGGGTCTAACCTGCACTCGAGAGGGTGGGAGTTACTCAAGGGGCATGGATACCAGAAAGTTGGGACATTTGGGTCATTTTAGAAGGTAGCCTACCACATCCCCTTTTTACAGGAGAGGGAACTAGAGCTTAGCCAGGATGTGTGACTTTCCCTAAATCATCCATGAAAGTGAAAATGAAGTCATTCAGTCGTGTCTGACTCTTTGCGACCCCATGGACAGTAGCCCGCCCGGCTCCTCCATCCATGGGATTTTCCAGGCAAGACTACTGGAGTGGGTTGCCATTTCCTTCTGCAGAGAGTCTTCCCCTACCTAGGGATCAAACCCAGGTCTCCTGCATTGCAGGCAGACTCTTTACTGTCTGAGCCACCGGGAAATTCATGAAGGCAGACTTAAACTAGAGTCTTTTTGGTTTCCAAAGCCTCTATCCTGTCCACTCAGGCACACCTCTACTCATCCCAGCGTAATCCTCATGCATGAAGTCATGCATGGTGTACATTTACTGAGTGCTCAAGGATTTTCATATAATAAAAAAATCCCAAGAAACCTACAACAGTCTATGGTAGTCTAAGTCAGGGGTGCATTTTAGAGACAGAAAAATTTAATGATAATTAGAAAAATATACAGAAGCTCCATTACCTGCAAATGCCATCCAGAATTTTCACTTTCGAAGGCCTGGAAAATAGTTCTTTAGGCCATCCAGGGTAGCAGAGATGATTAATTCCAAGCTGTTAACGCATTTTATTATGCAAATACTCCAGCAACTCAACCGAGGAGAAAGTCCAGGCACCGCCCCCCACTCCATTCACTCTGGACACTCAATTTGCATGGAAATGTGGCACTCTCACTAGGAGAGGAGACAGTTTGGTTTTCCTTGGTGGGGAGGGGGGTTTTAGGAGGTGGGGGGAGGATGTGGCTGGAGGGAGATCCAGCTATCCATTAGTGACATTGATCATTTTAACATCATTTGTGGTTAGAAAAACAATGATATTACCTTAATTTAGTAATTAAATTGCTCCAAGCAGGAGAGATAAGCAAAACCTAGGGTCAATTTCAGATGCACTGAATTTGGGGCCTTCCAGGAATGAGAGTTGAAGCCTGCATCACCAGGAAGAAGGAGACCAGTGTTCAGTCTCAGTGGAGATGGGGATCTTCTTTCTGGGGAGAGAAGGGCAAACAAAAGGAGCAGGTTGTTGGGGGCTGGATGGAGTTTAATCTGGGAGTATTTAGAATGGTCAGTGCTTGGTATCAAGGAGGTAATTACTGAGGATGTTATGGCTCTTCCCCAGTAAATAATACTTGGAGGGTGGGGGATGCTCAAAACTGTTCAGTGAGTAAACAACCTCAGTTTAGGCATGGTGGGCTTATGGGGTATTTAGCTTTGGGTTGTCTGAGGCAGCTGCTGAGGAGGCAAACAGAGGCCTCTCGAGAGATGGGCCAGAACACTGGACAGACTTGGGAGGTGGGGTAGGCTGGCTTCAAGTTGAAGACTTGAGCTGCACAAATATTGGAAGTGGGAGGGGACCCCCCCAAACCAGAGCAAAGGTGAGTTCAAATATCTCTGGGAAAGACCTCTTTCAGAAGGAAACAGGGAGATAGGGAGATGGGCAGAGAGTTGGGAGGTCCGCTCTCCCCAACCCCCAAACCTGTACACATTTTTGAGAATAAAAGAACCAAATCAGGTTTTCCCACAGTGGGGAGGGAGTTCAATGGAGGGAAGATAGTGTGCATGCAGGACAAGCCCCTAAACTTCCTTTGTAATTCCTGCTTCTGGCAATCAGTCTACAGAAAAAGCATGTTTTTGAAGTGTGTTATCTCCATTCCTAAATCTTCCATGGTATGCCACCTTCTAGGGTATTTCTGCTATATTTTCTCCATATCCTCACACGGCCTTCAAACAGATAGAGACGTGTTATCATCCTCACTTGATGGAGGAGAAAGAATGTGGCTTAGAAAAGTTCAGTGATTGGTGAGTTTGGAGTAGGCGGTCCAGAGACCAGGTCTCCTGACTTCAGAACCTGTTGCATTTTACCAAAGTGCCTGGGAAAGCCAAAGCTGATTTGAAGGCAGAGAAAGGGAGCTTGCTCCAATGGGGATTTTAAGGAGAAGGCACTAGGGTTTCTTGAAAATGGTTTCTGCTGATGTGTGGACAGAGAGGAAGAGGCACTGGGGAGAGCTATAGACCAGCCCCGAATCTCTGGAACAGTTTTGAGCTGATTAACTGTTTAACTTCTTAGAGCTCCAGTTCTGGAAGGAAAATGGTTCTGTCAGCTGGCAGGAAAGGATATACAGTGCCAAAAAAAAAAAAAAAAAAAAAAAAAAAGAGGCTGAGATATAGTCGAAAGGTCATTGACCTAGGGGACAGAAGACCTGCATTGTTTTCTAGCTTTAGTTGTGCTACTAATTTACTATTTAGCTCCGTGACCTCAATCTCTGCAGTTCTTGTTTTGTTCACTTGTAAAACACGAACTTGATCATCTCTAACACCTTTCCAACTCTTCCTAGGGGAAATCAGATAGAAAAGCAATCCACTTCCATTCCATTTCTCTGTGACTGATCACCAGATTCCACCCTCCAGGAACCCTGTTTTCTCCCTCTCGAGTCTCTAAGTTCTAAGCGTCTTGGAACTTTTCCTGACTGTGAAACACAGTGATGTGCATAATGAGGGAAACCTTTTCCTCTTTCTATTCACCACTTTCCTGTCCACTCCTTCAGTGACGCACTAGTAGTAACAATAGTCACTCTTGATACCACGTAAGAGCGCCCATTCAGTCTGCGTGTCTGTATTTGATTCCACACCTTTCCTTGCCTGTGTTCTTTCAGCTCTACTTCTGCATCCCTTGCCCCTAATCATAGCCACATTTCTCCAGAGAGGCAGCTGAATCACCATTACTCAGGAGCTATGCAGAAATGTAAGACAGGTTCCTTGTCTTCCAAGTGCTTAAAACGTAACAGGGGGTGGGGAGAAATTGATCAATAGATCAGCAAGCTTTTTTGTTGAAATTGACAAGTTGGTTCTAAAATGTATATAAAAAGTCAAATACCTAGAATAGTCCAAACAATTTTGAAAGAGAAAAATCAAGTTGGAGGATGTTATGTTGTTGTTGTTGAGTCACTAGGTTGTGACTTCCTCTTTGCAACTCTGTCACTGCAGCATACCAGGCTCCTCTGTCCTTCACTAGCTTCCAGGAGTTTGCTCAAATTCATGTCCATTGAGTTGGTGATGCTATCTAACCATCTCATCCTCTGCCACCCCCTTCTCCTTTTGCCGTCAACCTTTTTCAGCATCAAGGTCTTCTCCAGTGAGTCAGCATTTTGCATCAGGTGGCTGAAGTACTGGAGCTTCAGCTTCAGCATCAGTCCTTTCAACGAATATTCAAAGTTAATTTCCTTTAGGATTGATAGGTTTGATCTCCTTGCTGTCCAAGGAACTCTCAAGAGCCTTCTCCAGCTCCACAATTGAAAGCATCAATTCTTTGGCACTCAACCTTCTATGTGATCCAGCTTTCACATCTGTACCTGACTACTAGAAAACCATTGCTTTGGCTATATGGAGTTTTGTCAGCAAGATGGTGTCTGATTTTGTTATAACTTTCCTTCCAAGGAGCAAGCATCTTCTAATTTCATGGCTGCAGTCACTGTCCTCAGTGATTTAGGAGTCCAAGAAAATCTATCACCACTTCCAGTTTTCCCCCTTCTATTTGCCATGAAGTATTAGGACCAGATGCCATGATCTTAGTTTTTTGAATGTTGAGGTTTCTAGCCAGCTTTTTCACTCTCCTCTTTCATCCTCATCAAGACGTTTTTTAGTACCTCTTCACTTTCTGCCTTTAGAGTGGTATCATCTGCATATATGAGGTTATTGAAATTTCTCCCTGCAGTCTTGATTCCAGCTTGTGATTCATTCAGCTCAACATTTCACATGATGTACTCTGCATAAAAGTTCAATAAGCAGGGTGACAATATACAGCCTATTGTATTCCTTTCCCAATTTTGAACCATTTTGTTGTTCCATGTCCAGTTCTAATTGTTACTTCTTGACCTGCGTACAGATTTCTCAGGAGACAGGTAATGTGGTCTGGCATTCCCATCTCTAAGAATTTTCTACAGTTTGTTGTGATCCACATAAAGTCTTTAGTAAATGAAGAAGAAGTAGATGTTTTTCTGGAATTCCTTTGCTTTCTCAATGATCCAGAGATTGTTGGCAATTTGATCACTGGTTCCTTTGCCTTTTCTAAACTCAGCTGGTACATCTGGAAGTTCTTGGTTCACATACTGCTGAAGCCTAGCTTGAAGGATTTTGAGCATAACCTTACTAGCATGTGAAATGAGCACAATTGTACAGTAGCTTGAATATTCTTTGGCATTGCCCTTCTTTGGGACTGGAATAAAAATTGATCTTTTCCAGTCCTGCAGCCACTGCTGAGTTTTACAAATTTGCTAGCATGTTGAGTGCAGCACTTTAACAGCATCATATTTTAGAATTTGAAATAGCTCAACTGGAATTCCTACTACCTGATTTTGAGACTCAATGTAAAGTTAGAATAATCAAGACATTGTAGTGTTGGTGTACAGATATGTGGATCAAAAGAGAATAGAGTCTAGAAATACAACTACATATTCATGATAAGCTGACTTTTTACAAAGATGCCAAGATTTATGAAAAAATCTTTTCATCAAATGAACTGGAGTAATTAGAATCCATGTACGAAAAAAGTACTTCAATCTCCATCTCACACCATAGATAAAATTAATTTCAAATGGCTCATAGACCTAAATGTAGAAGCTAAAACAATTTAAAAAATGAGAGAAAATCTGTGACCTTGGGTTAGACAAATACTTTTTAAATAGGACACACAAAACATACTAGACTATAAAATACATTGATCAATTGAGCCTTGTGAAAATTGAAAACTTTTGCTCTTCAAAAGATGCTTAACAAAATGCAAAGACAAAACATAGACTGTGGGAAAATATTTGCAAAAATATTCCATACTTTATATCAGATTAAGGACTTTTATCTGAAATTACAAATTCTTACAACTTAATGAGAAAACAGACAACTCAAAATGTGCAAAAGGTTAGAACCAACAAACAGTTCATCAAAGGAGATATGCAAAGGGCAAATAAACACATAGAAATATGCTTAACATCATTAGTCATTAGGAAAATGCAAATTAAACCTTAAGGAGATATCACTGTCTACATGCTCAAATGAGTAAAATTAAAAAGATAATAAATATCAAAATTTGGCAAAGATGTGGAACAACCATGTGTGAATGAATGTGAACATCCCTCATTCATAGGAACACAAGATGGTACAGTCATTTTGGAAAGGAGCTTGGCAATTTCTTATAATGGTAAAGACACACTGATCCAGCAACTTTTCTGCTAATGAGAGAAATGAGAGCATACATCCATTAAAGCTCTGTACTCTAGTATTCATAGCAGCATTATTAGTGATAGTGAAAAGTTGAAAAAAAACTGTAATCAACTAATGACTAGGCAAACAAATTGTGATGTAGCTGCACAGTGAAATACTACTCAGTAATATAAAGAGCGGAATTACTGATGCCTGCAACAATATGGATACTTCTCAAAGATATTATGCTAAGTGAAAGAAGCCAGACCAAGGAGTACGTGCAGAATGATTCCATTTAAATGAAATTCTAGAAAAGACAAAACAGTTGTGAGAGAAAATGGAACACAGAATGCCAAGAGACAGGTCAATTGGATAGGAGGTTGACTGCGAAAGAGTGAGAGAGAATGTGAGTGTTCATGCATGATGGTGGTGATGATGTGACTGCATGCATTTGTCAGAAATCACTGAATTGTACACTGAAAATTGTTGAAGTTTTATTTATGTAAAATTACCCTTCAATAAAGTTGATTAAAGAAAATACAGTGAAGAGAGGGCCTCCGTGGTGGCTCAGGGGTAAAGAATCTGCCTGCCAATGCAAGAAACATGGGTTTAAGCCTTGGTCTGGGAAGATCCCACATGCTGTGGAGCAGCTAAGCCCGTGAGCCTCAACTACTGAGCCTGTGCCCCAGACCTCCAGAATCATAACCAGTGAGTCCACAAGCTGCAACTAAGGAAGTGCTCGTACCCTAGAGCCTGTGCTCCACAACAGGATAAGCCACCACAATGAGAAGCCAGCACACTGCAAGGAAGAGTAGCCCCCACTCTCCACAACTAGACAGAAGCCAGCGCAGCAACAAAGACTCAGCATAGCCAAAAAAAAGAATATACAGTGAGGAGGGAAGAAGCACATTGGCTTGGAATGAATAATGTCAGGAAGAGTAGGAGAGAATGCCTGAAGTACAAGGGCAGAAGAAGCGCTAGAGATGTATAGGAGACTAGATCCTGGGAGAAGATCGGAAGCCCACCATGGAAGCCCCCTGCTCACTGTATTTTCTTTAATCAACTTTTTTGAGGGGTGAAGTTGCTCAGCCGTGTCCGACTCTTTGCGACCCCATGGACTGTAGCCTACCAGGCTCTGAGGAACCTCTCAGTCCATGGAATTTTCCAGGCAAGAGTACTGGAGTGGGTTGCCATTTCCTTCTCCAGGGGATCTTCCCAACCCAGGAATCGAACCCGGGTCTCCCGCGCTGCAGGCAGACGCTTTACCATCTGAGCCACCAGGGAAGCCTTATTGAGGGGTAATTTTACATAAATTAAACTTTCCTCAATTTTCAGTGTACAGTTCAGTGAGTTCTGACAAATGCATGCAGTCACATGGGAGAAGATCCTGGGAAGGTGGGAGAAAGGAGACTCTTAGGATGGACCCTGCAGGCTAGGTCAGGCTGGCACAGGAGGGGAAGAAGGACAGAACCCTGGGGAATGCCAGCTTCTAAAGGGCAGGGGGGGAGGCGGTTCCGGCCACTGTGGTTTTGGTCAGCCCTTTACAGTAAGCTGTGGGGAAGTGTGGAGGTACTCAAGTGTGGTGGCACTTTTGGACATGAGCCCCACATGCGGGTCACTTTCATCAGAACAGGAAAACGAAACAGGGTCCCCTGAAAGATTTATGGGAGGGCTTGTATTTTGGGGATGTGATACTGCAATTTGTGCCATGGGATCAGGACATCTGTTTCCAGGGAGGTGTGTTCTCTTACCCCGAGTCTTTCCCACTGGGGACCTCTTACCCCTCAGATAGTTGCACACTTTGTCTGGGTTGCTTGTTAGCATACCAGGGACTCTGGTAAAAGTGGCCTCAATGGTGCGTAAACATGAGTGGTGTGGGAGCCAACTGGGAGATGAGCAGGAACTGCCTGGGTCCTACCCTGTCCCTCAGATGGTGTCCAGCAGTGCAGTAAGCTGTAGGATTAGGGAGTGTGCCATCTGTCAGATGGCATAGGCAGCCTCCCACTTAACAATTGAGTTTTAGCCATTTATTTGATTAAATTCCAGTTATGCTGTCTCCCTGCAGATTCCTGTCCCTTGCTGGGGAACTCTACTGCCAGCAGATCTTGGCCTACAACCCTTTCTCTCCAAGAGGCACATTCCCTGGGGCAGGTCTGAAGCAAGATGGCATGGAATCATCTAATATTCTGACTAGAGGGACTTGCGCAAGCTTTGTGTTCAGCTCTGCATGTCACTGGTGGTCACAGGGAGCCAGTCGGGAAGGGACTTGCTCAGTGTCACACAGCCTGTTACATGTTGAGCAGGACCTGGTGCCTCCGGCCTGGAGGTTCTTTCTAGGTCATGCGGCTTCATTCCTCTTGGTTTATAAGCAGTGTGGGCTGGCCAGGCATGTGTGTAAACAGAAATGTGCTGTATGCTTATGGTGGACAGGTACTCCCTCTTTTAGCTCTTCTCAGAAGGGGAATGTGGGAAGTTTTGCTGGTGCCCACCTTTCTCTGTCAGCCTAGTTCAGGAAAAGAGCCCTCCAGGATAAATTCAACTTGGAAGGGAGGCTCAGTACACATCTCTTCTTTTTTTTGCTCTACCCCATTTGCTTTTAAAAGGAAATATGAATTCTCAATTCTTTTTAAAACTTATTTTGTATTGGAGTATAGCCAATGAACAATGTTGTGATAATTTCAGGTGGACAGCAAAGGGACTCAGCCATACATATACACCTATCCATTCTCCCCCCAATTCTCCTCCCATCCAGGCTGCTACATAACATTTAGCAGAGTTCCCTGTGCTATATAGTAGGAACTTGTTGGTTATCCATTGTAAATATAGCAGTGTGTACATGTTGATCCCAAACTCCTTAACTATCTCTCTCTTCCCCTCATTCTTCCCCCGTGGCAACCATAAGTTCTTTCTCTAAGTTTGTGAGTTTGTTTCTCTTTCATAAAAGTTCATACAGGTCATTAATTCTTAGTGAGGAAGATCTTGTCTCCTTCATATCTCAGAGATTTTGTTTTGTCCAAAGAGTGTTGTGATTCTGGAAGCCCCACCTCACCCAGTTTCTTCCCACTAATCCTTTCTTACCGAAGGCTTTGTCCATGGTCTCCTAGCATGTCTGGGTGAATCCTCCCAGCGCCCAGCCTGAAAACCTCCTATAACCTGTGAGCTCCAGGAGCATATTATGCATGAATGTATGTGTGCAAGGACCTCCTCCTACCCTGTGTGTGGGATCGAATATTCATTGTATAAGTCAAATTAAAATGTATTAACTTTCCTTCCAGATGCCCCCTGATAGCAAGTTTAATTACTCTGGACATAATTAAATGAGTTTAGGAGATTAGAAATATAAGGGGGTAGTGAAGAGCATCATTTTGTGGGGAAAAAATGAGAATTTAATTCTGGAGTCTTTTGTCACTTGGTGGTTAGAGTGCTGGGGACCCAGAAGGATGGAGGAAGTACTGGGGCAGAGGCAGAGGGAGGAGGGTTTTGGGGCGTTGACCCAGTATTAGGATGTATCAGTCTCACGGCCCACAAATGTAGAAATGCATTTTCCTCCTGAATCAGGGCAGTCTTCTCCTGCAGTACTTGGGGCAACACACTTGAGGCAGATGGATCAACCAAGGAGCTGGCAAGCAGAGAGTTGTACTGAGTCCTGCCCTCTGTTCTGCTTCGTTCTGGGGCATGGCCTGCTCTCCTGTGATAGGCATTCCCTCCTGAGGTAGGCTTTTTCAGGGACGCAGGGTCAAGTCCACAAAAGTCAGCATATCTTCAACAACAGAACTGTCTCCCCAGAGTGTTTCTCTGGCGCATCACACACTTCCAGGTACTTCAGCCCCAATCTTGTCCAAGGAACGAGGGGAGGAGGGCAGATTCCAGTGGAGTCAATAGACCCCTAGTCCTGCAGATTAATCAGCTGTTTCTCCATTAAAAACCTACACACACACTAATACATGTATTCACACTGATACACACACTCTCACATTCACATGCATGTACTTATATGAACACAAACTCCTGCGCATTCATAGACTCACTAATAATTTACATACATGGACACATACCAGTACATATACACATACTTACATATATATACTCCCACACATACACATTTACTCACACACTTACACACACATGTATGCACACTTGCACATACTTAATTCACTCTACATATACTTTTTCACTTATTTACATTCACACAAACACGTATTCATGCATACACATGTCTACATACTCACACACACACACACACAACTAGATACTCAGAACTCAAAGGTGAATGCTTTGGAGAAAGCATCCTTTTTGTGACTAGTCTTATAGGTTCTTTTCTTCAGAACTCAGTTTTTCAGCTGGAGCAAGTATCTTGCTTGAGTGATAGAGGCAGTTGTGGTTTGTTATATATTTTAGCTGCACAGGGGGGAAGGATATTCTTCCTCATAGTTTAGAATTACATTCGAGAAAGTTGCAAACAGATTTCCACACCCTTTCTGAAGGTGCTTTCACCTCACTGTGGCTGTTTTCAAAGGATTGGCCAAAGCTCTAGATCGGGTCCCAGTGTTTTTTTTTATGAAAGCAAAAAAGAAAGCATTACGACCCCAAATGAATAATGAAAGTGAAGGCAGAACAAGCCCAAGGAGATAAAGTGAAAATTCTCTTACGTTTGAGCCTGAGGTTGAGGGTGGGGGTTGGGGACTGACAACTGCTAGAATGGTGTTTAGAAATAAAGAGTCTGTGTTATGTCTAGTGGTCCTAGTATTTTGTGTTACCCTGACCCCAGCATTGTATCATTTCAATGCAGTCGGGTGTGCAAACATTAGGTTCTGATCCATGGAAGGTATTTTGTATTCAAGCCAAATCTACACTTCAGATTTGAAATGGAGGGGGGTGATAGAGGAGGGGAGAAGGGGTGGGGCTGTATGGGGGCAAAGGTCAGTGTTTGCAGGTCTGAGACCATGTTTAATATCACATGACACCTTTGTCAAACAGTGTCACCCCCGCCCCTCCGTACACACAGGCCGTCTGGGTTTCTGTACCTAAGGGACCTTCCTCTGTGTTGTCTTCCTGCCCAAACTCTCAGACTTGCTTTCTGTAAACCAGATGACATGAATGAAATTTGACCTGTCACTTTTTTTTTTTTTTTAATGTGGTGGCATGGGAAGCCCTGGAGGGTCATGTGCTCCCTTCTCTCACCGGTCGGTCGGGCCTGTCTGCATCCCCCTCCTGGCCTCCTGTGGGCTGTCTGAGGCCTCAGGGATTGACTGGAGGCCAGCGGGGAGGGAGCAGTTTTATGTTTCATACCCATGACCTTAAAGGTGAGCCTCGGGTCTGCAGCCCAGGGTCGGGTCATCTTTTGAAACCTCAAAGGAGATGAATGAAACCTGGGCAGTCAGATGCATTCAAAGCAGCCTCAGACAGCAGTGATTATGGCTGTCTGCTGCCCTGCTCTAGTAATGGGGGGAACAGGGGAGTGTGGGCTAATAGCCTACCATTCCCCTTGTGAACCAGATTTCACCTCTGGCTTTAATCTTCACCTAAGCCCCGTGGATGTCTGGCCCTATCACTGGCCCCTGAGTAAGCACTGCTGCTCTTGATGATACCTGGGCTGGGACGGTGCAGTGACACACCTCTCTGTGTCTAGGGTCTCTGGGTATCTCCAAGGATGTTCTGTAATACAGGACAACCTGGGTGGATATCCTAATTGCCTCCCTCCTTCACCTTTCAGACCAGAGAGAGGTTTGAAGACCAGGGAGAAGGAGAAAGCATCACCAGAAATAACGGTTTCCCGATGAAATTTTATCTGAACTTTATGAAAGAGTGAGGGCTCCCCTAATGACCATAGATCAGCAAAGGCAGGAGGACTTTGGAGGCACAAAGACCTGGTTCAAATCCCATGTCAGTTGAAGCTGTCCCTTCTCTGAGATCCTTCTTTCCTCATCTTGGAAATGGGGATAATAATCACTCGGCTGTGAGGTTACTGTGAGTGCTGATGAGTTATTGTACTCAAAGTGCCTTGTGTGGCTTTGCCTCTCAATCTATTCTAGTCATTAGTCACTTCTTAAGATTTCGATTGGGCTCTTATTTATAAGTGTTCGAGGCAGTCTGTGCACATATCCATGGGGCACAGGCATTTGGAGAGGGGAAGGGATCATGTTCAAGAATGAAGTTTGAATTCTTTGATCAACCAATACTCTTGACAAAAATTCTGATTTACGTTATTTTGGGAGCTGGAGAATCCTCTACTCAGTGCACTGTGGTGGGAAGAATCCACGCAGAAGCCAAGTGGTACCCTGAGGATAGGCATGAAGCCTTAGTGCCTTTACTGAAGTTGCTCAGTCGTGTCCGACTCTTTGCGACCCCATGGACTGTAGCCTACCAAGCTCCTCTGTCCATGGGATTTTCCAGGCAATAGTACTGGAGTGGATTACCATTTCCTTCTCCAGGGAATCTTCCTGACCCAGGGATACAACCCGGGTCTCTCGCATTGTAGACAGACACTTTGCTGTCTGAGCCACCAGGGAAGTCCTTAGTGCCTTTAGACCAGTTGTAGTTTTGAGAGCTGCTCTTAAATGGATCAGATCAGCTTTACTTGCTTAATGAAGTGTCTGCTGCCTCCCGCGTCCTCTCTCCTGCTCCCATCTCCAGACTACAAAGGTTACTCTTTAAATAAGATATAATCTTTGCAATTATGCCTGAGACATCACAGATCACACACAGCCAGCCATTAGTTCCTATCTTATGAGCTTCTTTGTTAAAAATTCAGTCTCTTTCAGTGTGGGAGATATCTGCTTACTGCCAATTTTGAAAGTCCTAAAAATCAAGGAAAAAGCAAGAAAAACTGGGCAGAGGGAAATATTATAATATGGAAGGAGACTAAGGACTGGATATCTTCTCTGGTCCTGACACTGCTGCTGCTGCTGCTAAGTTGCTTCGGTCGTGTCCGACTCTGTGCAACCCCATAGACGGCAGTCCACCAGGCTCCTGTCCCTGGGATTCTCCAGGCAAGAACACTGGAGTGGGTTGCCATTTCCTTCTCCAATACATGAAAGAGAAAAGTCAAAATGAAGTCGCTCAGTCATTTCCGACTTAGCGACCCCATGGACTGCAGCCTACCAGGCTCCTCCATCCATGGGATTTTCCAGGCAAGAGTACTGGAGTGGGGTGCCATTGCCTTTTCCAGGTCCTGACACTCATTAACCACAATTAGCCTTATATCTTGAGCAGGTATATCTCCTTGCCCCCAGCCCTCTCAGTTTTTTTATCTGAAGATGGACTGATGGTTTCTGCTCCCTTCTAGCTTTGTTGCGATATGCACTGAGATAGTGGATAGTAAGAAAAACATCTATTTCTGCTTTATTGACTATGCCAAAGCCTTTGACTGTGTGGATCACAATAAACTGTGGAAAATTCTGAAAGAGATGGGAATAACAGATCACCTGACCTACCTCTTGAGAAATCTGTATGCAGGCCAGGAAGCAACAGTTAGAACTGGACATGGAACAACAGACTAGTTCCAAATAGGAAAAGGAGTACATCAAGGCTGTATATTGTCACCCTGCTTATTTAACTTATATGCAGAGTACATCATGAAAAACACTGGACTGGAAGAAACACAAGCTGGAATCAAGAATCAATAACCTCAGATATGCAGATGACACCACCCTTATGGCAGAAAGTGAAGAGGAACTAAAAAGCCTCTTGATGAAAGTAAAAGAGGAGAGTGAAAAAGTTGGCCTAAAGCTCAACATTCAGAAAACGAAGATCATGGCATCTGGTCCCTTCACTTCATGGGAAATAGATGAGGAAACAGTGGAAACAGTGTCAGATTTATGTTTTTGGGCTCCAAAATCACTGCAGATGGTGACTGCAGCCATGAAATTAAAAGATGCTTACTCCTTGTAAGAAAAGTTATGACCAACCTAGATAGCATATTCAAAAGCAGAGACATTACTTTGCTGACTAAGGTCTGTCTAGTCAAGACTATGGTTTTTCCAGTGGTCATGTATGGAAGTGAGAGTTGGACTGTGAAGAAGGCTGAGTGCCGAAGAATTGATGCTTTTGAAGTGTGGTGTTGGAGAAGACTCTTGAGAGTCCCTTGGACTGCAAGGAGATCCAACCAGTCCATTCTGAAGGAGATCAACCCTGGGTGTTCTTTGGAAGGAATGATGCTAAAGCTGAATGAAACTCCAGTACTTTGGCCACTTCATGCGAAGAGTTGACTCATTGGAAAAGACTTTGATGCTGGGAGGGATTGGGGGCAGGAGGAGAAGGGGATAACAGAGGATGAGATGGCTGGATGGCATCACTGACTTGATGGATGCGAGTCTGAATGAACTCCGGGAGTTGTTGATGGACAGAGAGGCCTGGGGTGCTGTGATTCATGGGGTCGCAAAGAGTTGGACACGACTGAGCGACTGAACTGAACTGAACTGAAGGTAACAAAGTGCTGTGTGTATTTTTTGCTCCCTAACCTGTGATTTCTTCCTTGAAGAAGCTAAACCCAGCTTCCCATGGCCAGTTAGCCTGGCGTTGGGACTTACCATAGTCCCCTTATATTATTAGCAAAAGTTACCCCAAACCCTAACAATGTCCAACTTGCTCAATCCTGTGGCTGTCTGGAGGACTTGACTAACTGGTGATCACGTCCAGGACTTCAGTCCTCCTTGACACCGTAGTGTGGAAGATGGCAAGATCTTCAGAGATGGCCCTGTGATGCTCAAAAGAAGTCACAGAATGAAGCATTTGTTGATATAGAGCAGGGGTTGGCAAACTACAGCCTAGGGGGCCAAACCTGGAGCACCACCTTCTTTTGTAAACAGTGTTTTGTTCGAACACAGGTGAAATTCTTTTGTCCATCTATGTCTGCCTAAGTCAATGGCTACCTTCAATAGCAGATTTGAATAGTTGTCATGGACACTGACCCTCAAAACCAGAAATATTTACTACCTGGCTCTTTGCAGGAAAAATCTACTGACCTCTGGTATAGACTAGAGATCAAAATAGGCTGTCACGCAAGTTTCCTATGAGTGTGTGACCTCCTTAGTTATTGTGTTTATTTACTAATGAATTCTTATTTGTATCAAGGAGCTAATACTGATTTTGGGCTCAATGGGGGAACAATAAAGTATCATTTTCTTTGTTGTTTTTTTTCCCCCCTATTTGGGAAGTTTCTTCCCTTAAGAGACAGAAGAAAATTAACCATCTATGTGCCAGACTCTTTAATTATGCCATTACCTTTACTTTCTGTGGCAAACCAGTGAGTTAAATACTTTATACATGGAGGAAGTGACCTTCAGAGAGGTTAACTCGGTCAAGATCACACAGCTAATACGGGGTGAAGCCAGGATTTCAATCCAGGCCTGTCAACACTGGTCTCTTCCCGTTAGAGGTTGCTGTCTCCTTTCCCTCTGCCTCTCTCTCAGAAAGATACTCTGAGATCAGATCTAGACATTATCGAGCCCTTGGAGGCATGAACTAAAGCCACTGGGTTACCTCTTGGGGCATTTTATAGCCTCAGTTCCAACTGTGGAGTAAAAGGCTTTCTAATTTACAGAAGGGATTTTAGGCATCAAATTGAAAGCCGAGAAATGTTACAGGGGTGAGGGGATTAGGAAAGTGTGGTGTTCTTCCCTGAGCCCTAAAGTCACCTGAAGAGGTGACTACCTCACCACCCATGTGAGGCGCAGGTTAGAACTGTCGCTAATTTATATGAATTTGTCTATGCAACTACTACTAAATGAATTACGCAGTTTTACTACATTAGCAACACTCTACATACCCACATGCTCTCGAGTAAGGAGTAGAGATCTGATAAATGTCAACGTGGAGGATCCTATAACTTTCATCTCATCCCATAAACATTTGTCCATACACCTATAAACATTTGTCCATACACCTATAAACATTTGTCCATCAACCCCTCAGCCTCTCCATGTATAGCGGAGCAAGGGCCTGTGATGGCCTGGCTGTCTTGGGTGTTGGTGATAGCCCTGATTTTGAAGGTAGCAGGAGAGTTCCTGGATCCTGGAACCAGCCTGGACACGGAAATTGTCTGTGCTGGCTGAGCTGAGGTTCTGGACTGAAGCCAGCCTGGGAGAAGAGGCATCATATCTGTGATAAGGACGAGAAGCCAAAGGCGGCTACAGTTGCCCTTGGCCTGGCCCTTTTGCTTAATATATGGTCAGTCTTCTGATGAAAGGGCTGGGGGTTAAAGGTTGGCTCTGAGTTGACTGTTAATATACCTGCCCTCCTCTTGCTCTCTGGGGGAGGGTTTTATTCTGTAAGGTTAATTCAGGGTAAATACATTTTAGGGAGAAGCAGGAATGATAAAGACATTAAAGAATTTCTTTTTAAAGGGGAAAAGTCAATGATTAATCTGTTATCCTCTGAGTTGCCGATCTTAGTGGTGCACACGTCTAATTCTTTAAAGGCTCAAAGCTCCTAGGCTTATGAAGGGATGATAAATAAGAAATAGTAATTAAATTAAGGATGTGCTCACTGGCCCCTCTAAATTCCAGGAAGTTTGAAAATGGACTCACACTTTGTCATAATTAAGACCTTCACTCAGGGTGTTCTGGTGGTACTGAGCGGAAGCAGGCATCATGGGAGCTCCCCAGGAAGGGAAAGCCTGGGCAGGGACAAGGGGAAGGGGGGCGAGGTGGCAGTGAGAGGGAGAGGCTAGGCTGTAGGGGAGTCAGACAGAAGTTTATGGGGTGGGCTTGGAGCTGTTGGATCCTGGGTCCTTGGGGTCCGTATTAGATCTCTACCCTAACCTGAGAGAAATGTGAGCACAGAGACGATTACTAATGCATTGATTTCTCTGAGACTGGAGTGGTATTCTGGAAAGTGAAAGTGAAGTGAAAGTCACTCCGTCGTGTCTGACTCTTTGTGACCTCTTGGAATATACAGTCTTTACCAGCTGAGCCGCCAGGGAGGGTCTTCTGAAACAGTCGGTGTAAGAGCCACGCTGGCTCCTCTGGACCAACAGCTCTACAGAAGGAGGCTGCAGCAGTGACTGCGGGGTGGGGTGGGGTAGCCTCATACGGAAACCTTGAGCCCCTCACTTTCCCAGGGCCATCCCATCCAGAGTAATGTTGAGGAGCCAGACTGCAGCTCCAGGCACAGTCAGTGATGGCCGCTGCAGCTCGTAACTCAGGCTATGTGATTTTGGGGAAATCTGAAACATTGAGATAATAACTCCTGGAGGGAGGAGATCCTGGCAGCCAGACATGTGAGGGTCAGTCTTCATGGAAGAGAAGGATCAGGGGCATCGATAGTGTCTGGATGGGTGTGAGTGAGGAGGGACAGAGTCCTGGGAAAGTCTGTCTCCTACAGTCACTCGTGGAGCTGAGGGAATTGGTGTGTGTGTGGGCTGAGGTGGGAAGGGCTGAGCCTCTGACCTCTGGGTTAAGGAAATGCCATTTTCTTTTTTTCCTTAAAGAAAAAAACCACACACACACACACACACACACACACCAAAAAAGAAAAAAATTCCAACAGTTTACGGTCCTGTTTATTCTCAGACAGGGAGTGGACGGCCTTTTGGAGGTGTCCGACTGTGCCGTCCAGCCAGACTGACATCTGTGGGAGCTCAGGGTTTTAAATGTTTAGTCTGCCCGAGACCCTCAGGCCCCAGCGGGCTCAACTCCTGATATGCCTTAACTTAGCCATCTCCCCCCCACCTCCTCCCATGAAATGGAAACGTAGGGGTTTGTATGAAGGAAGCTGGCTCCTCTTGAAGTCTAAGGGGGAGGACCATGTGCAGGGCTGTCATCACAGTTGTTGGGAACCTTAGCCTGGGGACCTCCTTATGGCTGTAGGTCAGCATCTGCCCGCCCCTCCCCTTCTCCCTTATAGCCAGCCGACATTTCTTCCTCTGATGGGCATGGCCGGGGCTGGGCTCTGTTCACTTAGCCCTTCACACTTACTACTTTTACTGCACTTACACACAGCCCTGAGATTGTTTGTTAGCATGTCTGTGTGCCCCTAGTAGTTTTGTTCTTTTAAGTCTCCAGCTCCTAGAGCAGTGCCTGACACAGAGCTTTCTTGTTCAGTGAAAACTTCCGGAATTGTCCTGAACTGAACTCAGCTGCATATGCTTGTCAAAAGTCCCCTGGACTTGGTGGAGTCTGCTGCCACACTGGACCAGTTGTGGCATCGGCCTGTCATTGCAGGAGATGCAACTGTCATTGCAGGTTGGATCCCTGGGTGGGGAAGCCCCCCTGGAGAAGGAAATGGCAAACCCACTCCAGTATTCTTGCCTGGAGGATCCCATGGACAGAGGGGATGGTACTGAGCTGAAGGAGGCATCATAGTCCAGCAGAGAGTCAGACACAACTGAGCATGCGCTGGCACTGGAAGGGAGCGAGAGCTTTGCAGAATCTGAGTCTGTGTCTGTAGGGTTCCTGGGCCATGGTCCCGGAGTAACCAGTAGGCAGGGCTGGCCCTCTGAAACCTGCACTCTGTTGTGAAAGTTGGCCCATTTAGTGACAGAAGAGGGACAACTGGGGTCTGCGGGACAAGGAGGGGAGGTGGAGGGGCTCACCCTTGTGCTGCAGGTGTGCACTGAGGCCACTGCTTTTCCGTCTGGAGGTTCTACGGGGCCTGGCAGAGGGGACACCCTGGGAGTGACATCAGGCCTTAGTTCTTGCCTGAGTAGCAGCAGGCAGACTGCAATTAAATAAGCCTGGTTTAAAAATATGTTCTTGCTAAACATACACCTTTGTTCCTCATGGCTCCCAGGGACTAAAGGGCATGAGGATGTATAAGGCAAAACAAACAAGTTCAGTTGGCAGATTATTTACATTGATGAACATAATTTACACTAATCAATTAGCAGAATATGAGTTGTAAAAGAAAAACACCCCCAAAACATCGGTTTGAACTGTGTGTTAAAGTAGTGGCTTATATTTTGCACCAAATGCCTCATTTAGAGGTCACCTCCAGGAAGAGTCCTTGTCCTCCTGGGGTCTCTCTTTTGGCAGCTCCTGCAGTTTGGCCAGTTGTTCTTCGACTGCAGGAGCTTTGGATTTGGAGATTCTTTACATGCCAAGGACAATTCAGGGGATAAGCTTAGCCATGCTGTTCTTCAGCCTACACTGCCTGCTCTAATGTTCATCTGTGTATCTGCTTCTCATTCCATTTCACATTTATAGTGAGCCTACTATGTGCATTACCTGTTCCCAGGTGACTTAGTGGTAAAGAATCTGCCTGCCAATGCAAGATACTTGGATTCGATCCCTGGGTCAGGAAGATCCCCTGGAGCAGTAAATGGCAACCTGCTCCAGTATTCTTGCCTGGAAATCTCATGGACAGAGGAACCCCGTGGGCTATAGTCCGTGGGGTGGCAAAGAGTCAGACCCCACTGAATGAGTGAGCACACACATTACTATGGATATTAGGTAGCACTGTGATATTGCAAGGGTGATTCCAAAGATATGGAGTATTCTGAGGAGCTCACTATCTAATTCAGGATTTCTCAGCCTCCATACTGTTGACATTTTGGCTCAGAAAATTCACTGTTGTCAGTGGCCGTCCTGTGTACAGGATGTTTAGCAGCATTCCTGGCCTCTGCCCATGAGATACGAGTGGCTCCCCCTCCACTCACCTCACCCCGAGTTGTGACAATAAAAAATGTCTACAGACACTGTCCCCTGGAGGGCAAAATCACTTCCTGTTGAGAACTGCTGGACTAATTGAAGACAGACACACCTGACACGGAGGGATGTGCTTTAATGGATGTGTGTTCCATGGGTTATGGGATAGGAAAGGAGGGACCAGGGGACATTTGAGTTGCACCTTGAGTAGTGTGTGGAAGTTTGCCAAGCACAGCACAGAGGAAGGGGCTCTGTATGCAGAAGGAGAGTGAGCAAGGTACAAAGGCATCGCAGAGCATCTTGGGCTCAGGGAACTGAAGGAGCTGGATGTGGCTGGTGTGTGGGCTGAATTATGGTGGGGGAGGAGGAGGCAGGAGAGGGGACCCTTACAGTAGGCTGGAGTGGGTAGGAAGGCACCCTGCAGGCAGTGATACACTTGGACTACACTCTTTTCTGACACTGGAACCAATGAAGACCTACTTAGTCAAACTTGGGGTAGAGTGGGCAGCTGAGATATCGCTCATGTGCTAACCAGTCAATCAGATTAAATCAAATGAAGTAAGTGAATTACACTTAACCTTCTTCTTCCATCACCTACGCAACCTTAAATAGAAACTAGAAGTAAAGCGAGCGGCACTCATATATAAGCCAAGATTTTTCCTGGGAGCATAGACGTGAACTGTGCCCCTTCCAGGTCATGGTGGTCCTACTTTCCTCTCCTCTTTTACCAGTCCTAGGGGAATGAAGCTTCAGAGCATGTCAGAGACGCAAGACAGAGGACCCTGGGCCCTGTGTGGGAGAGAGCTTCTCGTAGACCAGAGCACCCTTCCAAGAGCTCACACAAGCAAGAAGTAAACTTCTGTGGTGTTAAGACACTGCATTTTGGATGACTGCATCTTACATTTTCCTAACAAACACAGAGATTGCTAATCCAGTCCCAGAGCACAGATGTCTACTCTGTTGCCAGCACTGAACTGGATATGAGGCTGAAAACTGCATTTGAAATGATGATGTTTCAGAGGAGAGCTGTGGGGAGAGTGAGGTTCTGGCTTGATCCTCCTTCCCAGAGCTTGCAGTAATATTTGCAGATGGTAGCTGCCCTCTGTGTTTTACCTAGACAGTGTATTAAAAAGCAGAGATATCACTTTGCCGACAAAGGTCCATATATTAGTCAAAGCTATGGTTTTACCAGTAGCCTTGTACGGATGTGAGAGTTGGACCATAAATGAGGCTGTGCACTGAAGAACTGATGCTTTTGAACTGTGGTGCTGGAGAAGATTCTTGAGAGTCCCTTGGACTGCAAGGAGGTCAAACCAGTCAGTCCTAACGGAAATCAACCCTGAATATTCATTGGAAAGACTGGTGCTGTGCTGAAGCTGAAGCTCCAATTCTTTGTCCACCTTATGAGAAGAGCCAGCTCACTGGAAAAGACCCTGATGCTAGGAAAGATTGAAGGCAAAAAGAGAAGGGGATGGCAGAGGATGAGACGGTTAGATAGCATCACTGATTCAATGGATATGAATCTGCGCAAACTCTGGGGAGATTGTAGAGGACAGAGGAGCCTGGTTTGCTGCAGTCCATGGGGTCGCAAAGAGTTGGACATGACTTAGAAACTGATGAACAAGAAAAAGCTGCCCTCTGCACTTTTATACCTTCCCCTCCCCACCCACCATCCCCTCTTATCCCCCACTATCCTCTTCATCCCCTTTACCTACTGGTTACAAAACCTTCCTGTGAAAAGCTGGAGGAACCAGCCTTTTGCTTTCTGCTAAAGCACCAGGCAGAGAGCTCACTGGAGTTCTCAGGAAGGTACGGTGTCCCTTGCTTCTCTTTTTGTGGCCGGGCACTAGCACTCTAGTCCAGCTGAATCATCTGGTGCAGTTGGCTACATTTAAACAGCAGATCCTATCTCGTGCTCCTGAAAACAAGAGGGTTGTCCCACGTGTGTGAGTGTCTGTGGGCTGTGGGCTGTGGGCCTGGTTAAATACAGCTAGTGAAGTTTCATGCATTTACACATGGGGATTGGAGAACTGGATATGGGGAGTTCCTAGAGCATACACGTGGTTACCTTTTACCCTTAGTCTGGTTGGGGAAAACGAACTCTGGGATTTTAACAGGAGCTTCATATGTGCACTTTGGTGGCTATTGGCAACAAGATAGCAGCAAGAAAGGCATTGCTTTCTGAACTCCCTTTCCCAAATAACCCCTTTCAACCCAATATGCCTTAACTCCTTGTGTCCTGTTCGATGCAAAGGGAAGAGGGGGAGGGGAGGAGGAGGAGGGAAGGAGGAGGAGGGGAGGAGGAGGAGGAAGGTGAGAAGGAGGAGAGAGAGGAGGGGAAGTGAGTGTGGTGGTGAAAAATAGAAGGGAAACTTGAGTGTGCCTTTTCTTTCTCTTTCTCCACCCTCAGCCATCATTAACAGAAAAATGTTTTTAAAAGATCCCTTGATGGCATCCCCAAATGCAGAGCCTGACATTTTCTTAGCTGATGGCCTCCTCCGTGAAGGTATTTTGTGTCCTCCCAGCATGCCTGCTGGATCCCTGGTTTGCTGCGGTTGCTAAGGTAAATACTCTTTCCATTAAGCACCACAGCCCAGGAGTGGCCTAAAGCTCAAATAAATGACCAAGGAGCAAGTTAAACATTCCCTGGGGTGATTTTAACCTATGCAATGGCTTTTTGGGAAAATTGCCTATTTTTTTTCAAGTTTTTTCAAGTGTCTCTTATTCCCTTCTTTTTTCTTTTTTTTTTTTTAGCTGAGTACATCTTTTCTTTCCTTTGTTTATGCATTGGATGAAGGGTGGAAGCTGGATTAATAAATCAAAAAGGACTGCCCCCCCAACCCCCGCTGCCCTGCAGCCCCAGCCTCTTATTTGCAAGGAAAGCCAAGCAGGATACATGCATTATGTTAACTTTGGGGGGACCCGGGCCATGTAGTCAATTCATGCAGAGTCTCCACTTCCCTTTCCTGTGAAAATACCACAACACAACAGGCACTGGAGAACCATGTCCTTCTGGAAGCCTTCTCTGGCAGGAGGAGAATTCAGCGATCCTGGTCCACTATTACATTTCCAGATGAGTGTGCCTAGAGATTTGCACATGGCTTAGTTGTGCTTGCTCTCCTTTGCCTCAAGAAGGATGTGTTCACAGGCCTCAGGAAGAAAAGTGTCCTGACAGTTGTCATGCTTCGTTGTTTGACTAAGACATCTTAGGGCAGTCTTATCTTCTTTTAATCTTTCATGGTGGAGGAGCCTGGATTGCCTGGCAGAAGGCAGTGTTGGAAAGGAAATCATGAATGAGCAGCAGCCCCTTGATGCTGCCTGGACCCCTGAGGAAGAAAATCTCTGAAAGTCACTCTCAATTCTGCCCTGACTACCCTCTCTGGGAGTCTGCTTCTTCTCTGGGTGCTTTATCTCCCTGCTAGATGGCACATTTCCTGCTGCCCCAGACTCCTGTCTCTTTCTTCCACTCTCCCTTGTGTCTGCTATGCCCAGGATTCTCGGTGGACAGTCCGAATGCACCTCTCATCACAGAAGTCAAACGCTGGGGAGACTGAAGACCATGATCATAAACCCCCAGGTGGGTGGTTTTCAAACCACGCTTCTCAGCTTCCAGAACCAAGAGAGGCCTTGGGTGTGAACAGTGGTTCCTTGGCCAGTGTGATCTTTTTAGAAATGTGAATCCGATCATGTTACTCCACTCACTGAACTTCGAGCCAAACTGCATCCCAGGAGTCTGGCTTTGTGTGACCCCACCTTTCTCACTGCATTTTACCTTCTAGGGGGCAACAGACCCCTCAGCTCCCTCTGCAGTTTCAGCCTCCATGGCTCTTCCCCTGTGCGTTACCTGGCTACTCCCATGTGTCCTTCCTTTGGGTTTCACTTAAACACCTGTTCCCTGAGAAGCCTTCCCTGAACCACAGACAAAGTCAGTGTCCCCAAGGGCGTATTCATAGAGCCTGGTGGGGCTTTTTCTCCATTGCATGAGGCCCAACTGAAATTACTTAAGAATTTGGTGCATTTATTTCCTTAATGTCTGTCTTCCCCACTGAACCGTAAGAACCACAGGAGCAGTCCTGTTCCATTTGCAGATGTATTTCTAGCCTGTGTCTACAGTGGGCTTCCCTGGTGGCTCAGACAGTAAAAGAGTCTGATTGCAATGTGGAAGGCTTGGGTTCAATTCCTTGGTCGAGAAGATCCCCTGGAGAAGGGAATGGCAATCTACTCCAGTATTTTGCATGGAGGATCCCATGGACAAAGGAGCCTGGTTGGCTACAAGTGCATGGGGTCGCAAAGAGTCGGACACCACTGAGCAGCCAACACTATGGCTATAGTAGGTGCTCAATAAATGAATGTTTAATGAACGAGGGAATGAGTGACCTTTCCTCTCCCTATGGTATCTGGCCTCCTTTTTATTGCTTTCCCTGCTCTTCAAGTTGTCTGTCCACTGTTTAACAGAGCAGATTAAAAGAATTCCACCAGAACTCTTTTATAAAAAGGAGGGTTGAGTGGGGTTTTTAAAACACCTTCTTTAAGCAGCCCTCAAAGAATATAGTCTTTCTTTCCCTTCCTGGAGTGGGAAATCAGAACTCCTGGTCAGTACACACAGGGTCTGGATTCTGGAGATCTTGGAAGTGACCTAGATACCCTGGAGGCTGTCCAGGGCCTGGAACCAGTTGAAGGGGCCCCACTACCCATTGCTGAGGCCTGAACTCCTTGTCCAAGCAACCTCTTTGCCAAACCGCCTCGGGCTACAGCACCAGGCTCCAGAGCAAGACTTGGATGGAGATATTAGAGAATAGTTCTGACACCCACCTCCTTTTCCTTCTGAAAAAGCCCAGCTTTATGGCCCTTTCAGGAAATGTGGGAGGGGACAGCCCAGAATGTAACTGGGGCAGGAGTAGGGGTGGGGGCGAGATGGAGGAGAATTCTTATGTTTTTCGTTCTTGACGCTAAGTCAGTCTGTTTTTGTACTTGTGTCTTTTAAGCTTTTCCACATGTGCCCCAAGGGCCCATCGGTGAGTGTGTTTTATAAACTGGAAAAATGAATAAAAATAAAACCCAGAAGGGAAACACCAGAAGGAGTGTGAAGGGAAAAGTGTTAGTTCCTCTGTACCTCCCAGCTAGGCCTGCTTGCATTTGTGGGAGTCCCAGGGTCAGGTTTATTTGGCTTTATGGATAAAATGTGGAGTCTTCGCTCAGAAAAAGCCTCATCGGTTTTGTATTTGGCCTGCTCCGTTCAGCATTAATTAACTTCAGGAAAGTAAAAAGTGATCCCTTTTTATTTGGCTATCTGGCTCCACAAACCTTGCTGGCTTCCTGTCCCATAGGTGTTGGATTGATGGGACTGCAAATGTGTAAAGTCTTGTACAGGAAGCCCCCCGGCTCGGCCATTCAGAGGCTCTCACCTCCTGCTGGACCCTAAACACAAGCAGCCAGGAGGCCCCAGGCCCCATCTCTCAGTTTGTGCCTTAGGAAATGGTACCTGAAAGAAAACTTCATTTTCTTTTCTTACCATGCCTGGGCCAAAACAAGAGCCCAGGAAAGGGGATACTTGGAAAATAAATTTTCCATATTGCCTGAAAAATCAACCACAACCAAAACCCCAAATATTTAGAAAAGCAGCATATTTAGGGAGTTTGAAGAACTTTGAAATAACTCAAGAAGGTTTATGTTGACCCCAGGATGGTCTCTGCCATGTGCCCTAAGGCTTTTTTCTTCTGAAAAAGCCCAGCTATTAAGGCTTTGTTTTCTGAATCCTGCTTGAATCACTTTATGAGCAAAAGCATTTCTGAGAACACACAACTAACATATATATATATATACCCATATATATATATATACCCATATATATATATATATATACCCATATATATATATATTTTAATTGTAATAAATGTGTACTTACTTTTATACTCGTGGCTGCAGTCACTGACTCAGTGAACATGAATTCGAGCAAATTCTGGGAGGTAGTCAAGGACAGAGGAGCCTGGTGTGCTGCAGTCCATGGGGTTGCAAAGAGTCTGACATAACTTAGCAACTGAACAATAACTTTGTATTCATGTATCACATATATTTAAAAATAAACCCCTAAATAAAACTTAAGAATTGTTACAGGTAAAACAAATATTTAAAAATAATGATTTTAATCTATTAACAATACACAAATCTTTTTTTTCTTGCTAAGGTATATGATTAATGACTATATTTTTAGTAAGAGCAAAGGGACTGGATAGGCTCACTGTTTTTGAACATATAATACTTTGTGACACAGTGAGTTAAAAGTCTGATTCTAGGTTTAGTTTTTCAAAACCTAGGCTATAATAGCTAAAAAGGATATGTTTTTATGTATCTCTAAAAAGGGATACATAAGTCCAAATGGAAGAAGGGAACTGGGGCTCTCATTTCTGAATCCCAGCCTCTGTGAAGGCATACACTTCAATTTGTCCCTGATTCTGAGAAAGATTGAGGGCAAGAGGAGAAGGGGGCAACAGAGGATGAGATGGTTGGGTAGCATCACTGACTCAATGGACATGAGTTCGAGCAAACTCTGTGAGATAGTGAATGACAGGAAAGCCTGGAGTGATACAGTTCATGGGGTTGCAAAGAGCTGGGCATGACTCAGTGACTGAACAATGTGCTATAGCAAACAGGGTGCTGATGTCAGTCCCTCTTTGTATGGGATACCCCCATTTCCCTCGAGACACATCGGTGCCATATATGATAGAGATCCTTTGTAACGTGGCAACAACCTGCCAAATATTAGCAAAACTTATTCCTTTATTATTGCGCAGGAAGAATGTTTTCCAAAGGTGTTCATGCCTAGCCCTTGGAAACTACGAACATGTGACCTTATGTGGCAAAGGGGTCTTTGCAGGTATAATTAAGGTTAAAGACCTTAAAATAGAGAAAATATTCTGGAATATCCAGGTGCACCCAATCTAATTCCTGAGACCTTAAAAGTAGAGAACTTTTTCTGGCTGGAATCAGAGAGATGTAACAAAAGGGGAGATCAGCTCAGAGTAATTTGAAGTGTGAGAGGGAGCTGGCCCACAGTGACTGACCCACATGGGAAGCGTAAGTAGCACTGCAGGTAGCCTCTCAGAATAAGATAGCTGGCCCCCAACTGACAGCCAGCAAGGAAACAGTGACTTCAGTCCTACAACCACAAGGAACTGAATTCTGCCAGCAACCTGATCAACTTGGAAACAGATCCTTCCCCAGGGTCTTCAATAAGGAATGTGTCCTTGCCCACAGTTTGGTTTTGGCTTTGTGAGACACAGAGGACCCAGTCCAATCCAGCTGGACTTTGGACCTACAGAAACAGTGAGATCATACATTTGTGTTGTTTCAAGCTTCTAAGTTTGTGGTAATTTGTTTTGGCAGCAATAGAAAACTAATGCAATTATATATTATAAATACTGTAAGCAGGAGCTCTAATATTTTCTTCTCACACTCAGTGGTTCATCTTGTGCACCTCTTGGGGTGTGGGAAAACCACTTGAAACCGCTGTCATACAAAATTCTAGTTCCTCCCTGGGAAAAGACCCAGATATAATTTTTAGTCTGTGTTTCTGAGCCATTTACAACAAACTTAGAGAGAAGCAGTGCCCTGCCCAAGTGTCAAGTAGTGTGATAGTAAATTTTGGATGTAACAACTTTAACAATTGTATCAACTCTCCAGGTGTCCTCATGACAATGAGAGAGAAGTAGTGATGAGGCCCAGGATTCCAGCTGTTGGGGTACTGTGGCTGGAGCCTGGACTTTAAGTGGAATATCATTCTTGCTCATGGCCTGATTACATCCTTTCATATTTTATAGCTGGTTATGCTTCTGATGTTTGCTTGGCAACTTTCTGTGAGCACAGAATGTTTTGGTGGCACTGGTCTGCAGGGCCCTTTCCTCCTTACAGCAAATCAGTGTGGGTTGTCTCTTGGATATTTACAACAGTCAGAGGAGTGAGTGCATCAGGACCAAATAAGCTCAGAGAGGTTAAATGATCTGCCCAAGGCAATAAGGCAGCAAGCCATAGACTCAACATACTTGAGGTGCCTGGCTCCAGCAGGGATCTGGATGAGGGAACAGGGCTTATATCACCAGGACACTGAGGAAGGGAGCGCATTGACACAAGGAGTAATGAGCACCCCAGGCAAGACTGACCTTAGGATGTGTGCAGCTGTGTTATAGTGAGTCAAGGAGCCTGCGGCACTAGGCCTCTCTCAGCCCAAATGTCTCACTCATTTTCACCACCAGGAGTCTGCTTGTCCCAAGTCTGTATGTTTGGGATCCCTCTCCTGCTTTCTCTCAGCCTCTCTATCCTTCAAAGAGCCATCCTGAAATACCCCTCCCAGGCTTCCCCTACTATTTATTTCCTTCAATTCCATCATGTTAATTGTTCAAAAGACTAACTTGAACAATTAGTTTTATTGTTCAAGTAAGACTGGAACTTATCATATGCTGCTTTGTATTGCTATTACAAAACAGCTGCTGTCTTGACTGTTGAGATAGATCTTACATGCCATGCTTTATACACTGCCCTGGCCCTGCTATACCTGGTGCAGTGGGGGCTTTAAAAACATATATGTGTGTGTGTGTGTGTGTGTGTGTGTGTGTGTGTGTGTGTATGTTGAATGAATAAGTGAGATGTTTTGATTTCCTTTGTTCTTTCTTTCCCTCTGGTTGTATGCCTCAACTGTCCCCTTTAATAACAATAATTATTTGACTTATATATAGATTAATGTGGCAAATATAAGCTCCTGCAGTCCCAGGTGGAGGAATAATAGTATATCTATCTCTGCTTGAACCAGAAATGCTGAATCTGTTTAAAGCAACTGTGTAAAGAGGGCAGGCTGGATTGGATTTGGCTTCGATTTGGCTCAGCCTTGGAAAGAGTCACAACACCAACACGGTAGTTTCCGTGTTGTGTCTGATTTCAGACAATAACTTTATGTATTTTCCCCCTGTAACCTGGACTGGATAGTGGAATGTGTTACTTAAAAGGCCCACTCTTAGCCTGATTCCCAGTAGACCCTCTAGAGGTCCAGTCTAGCTGCTGAGTGATGGAAGCTTTCGACCCAAAACCTGCACATGCAGGCTAGTTCTGAAGACTCTCTTTGGGCTGTGAGGTTGCCAGTGTTGGACCCAGTCCCTGACATGCCCTGACCTTGTCTCTGGAGCGGCTCCATCTGCTCTCTAGCCAACACTGAATAGAACCGGCTGAGTTAATATCCCAGCAGGCAGCCTCCACCTTTCTCAAAGGGACTAACCTTTCCTGGACTCCCCGTGCCCAGCAAGTCAAGCTCTATACCCTCTGCCTGGCATTGAAAGCCTGCCAAAAGGACTTTGCAAATTTTTTCTCTCTTTCCTCTCCTGTATAGCTCCTGTGCCCCAGCTAGGCTGGACTCCTGGATTTCCCCTGCATACACCACATCCCTGACCTGACCTGAACTACTTTGTCATCCTTTTCTTTACAAGCATCCATTTTCTCTGTGTCCCTCCCAGCTTCAAATCCTGCTTTTAAAAAAAGCCATTCCTGATAACTCTGACCCAATGACCCATTTCCCTCCTTGATCACCCACAAGGCCCATTGTTTGTCCTACACATTTTGCCCTTGATAATCTTTTTGAATTAAATTAAAAATATTTATTTCTAAACACATAGAAAAAACCACTTTAGAACTTACTAGTATGTCCTCTGCCTGATACTTGAGAGGGATCCAGAAGAACATGGGGTGAGGTGACTGAACACTTAGTAGGTGTCTGGTGTGATGCTGAGTTCTCTACAATTCTGGCTTCAAGTGATCGTGGTTAACAAGCACCCCATAACCAGGCAATTCAACTTGGAGAAGCAACCCTAGGTAAAACCTGGTGCATGTGCATAGGAGATGAATGTCAGCGTTTTTGCAGCCTCATCTGATAACAGTAAAGAGACAGGACAGCCTGAATGTCCATCAAGATATATAAGCTGTGTTAAATTTGTATAGCGAAAGCTTATAATAAGTTATGGTAAATTCATATAATGAAATCCCATCCAGCAGTAAAAATAAAGTTACATGTAACAACTCGGACAAATCTTAGCAAACATAACCTAAGAAAAGAGTGACCAGTTGTGGAAGCAAATGGACTATATAATACCATACATATGGAATTAAGACACACCAAACAACACTCTATTTGGATAGACACATATAGAGCTGTGGTGTGAAAATGTGTCTGGGGATGATATAGACCAGGGGTTGACAAACTGTATTGCCTTACCACGTCTAGCTGCCACTTTTTCTTTTGTGTATAACCTGTGGACTAAGAATGGTTTTTGTACTTTTCCGTAGTTGATAAAAATGATGTGTCAATTATATCTCAATAAAGTGGGAAAAGTAGGAAAAAATAGCTGATAAAAAAATCAAAAGAACAATATTTTATGACACCTGAAAATTATATGAAATTCAAATTTTGGTGTCTACAAATAAAGCTTATTGGAACACCGCCACACTCATCCCTGCCTCTGCGCTCCAAGGGCCTGGTTAAATACTTGCGACAGGGACCATCTGGCCTACAAAGTTGAAAATATTCACTGTCTGGGCCTTTGCAGAAAAAGTTTGCCAACTCTGGCTCTACATTAAATTCAGGGGAATGCTTACCTCCGGTAAGGGAGGAAGGGGAATGGATGGGGGGTGGGTATAAGAGGGGTGTCAGTTATGATACTTTCTCTTTTAAGCTCTTGATGATTATATAACTTACATTTTCAATATCTAAACTATTTCATAATAGTCCAAGAGGTAAAATACAACCGTTCTACTCTCCAAAATCCCCTCCTATAATTGGGCCCATTATCCTTCCTAGTTTATGGATGAGAAAGAAAGGCTTGGAGCTGGCACAGAAGAGGAGTGAACTCTGGGATGTCTGTCTTGGATGTCCGTGTTGCGCACCAGGGTCTGTAGGCCAACTAGGGAGAAGGAACTTAAAGCAGAGCCGGTCTGGAGTGAATATTCGCCCCCGGGGGACAGCTGTTTTTTGAAATCTCCCACCCACATCATTGGCATCTTCTGAGGTGAGAGGAGTGAGGCGGACAGGCCACCATCTGCGACGTCAACTGGGACTGGATTGCCTAAATAGTCACAATACCCGATATTTTAGAGAGCTTTCTATTTCTCTAGACTGTTACTGTAGACTCGCTCAAAAACCCTGGTTGGAAGCAAAGGCCATCGTTCTTGCCTGCATTATGGAGATGCTGAAAAGGACATTCTGAGCAGGGTTCAGTTCTTTCACATTCTTGAGGCTCAGTCAGGACTTGGATGCTGGGGTCTGACTCCAGATGCCTATAGTCGCCCAGCTGAGTGAGCGTGGACAAGTCCTGCAGTCTCTCCAAGTCTCAAATTTGTTGTTTAGTTGTTAAGTCATGTCTGACTCTTTAGCCACTCCATGGACTGTAGCCCATCAAGGTCCTCTGTCTGTGGGATTTCTCAGGCAAGACTACTGGAGTGGGTTGCCATTTCCATCCTTAGAGGATCTTCCTGACCTAGGGATTGAACCTGAGTCTCCTGCATTGCAGGCAGATTCTTTACTGATGAGCCACTGGAGAAGCCCAAGCCTCAAGAGGAACATGTATAAAACAGAGACAATCATTAGCTCCTATTGCATAGGCCTGTTGTGAGGCATAAATGAGATAATACATGTCAAGTGCTTAGCCCTGTTTTGGAATGTGATGAAATTCCCTACATGCTGACTACTGTACTGTTTTTGTTTTCTTATTAATCAAATCCAGCCTAGAATTCTTACCCACAGTTCAGTTTATCATTGTTTAGACTTGGCTTGGAATGAGTTGTTGTTGTTATTCAGTAGCTAAATCATGTCTGACTGTTTGTGAGCTCATGGACTGCAGCACGCCAGGCTTCTCTGTCCTTTAGTATCTCCTGAGTTTGCTCAAACTCATGTCTATTGAGTCGAAGATGCCATCCAACCATCTCATTCTCTGTTACCCCATTCTCCTCCTGCTTTCAATCTTTCGCAGCATCAGGGTCTTTTCCAGCGAGTCAGTTCTTCACATCAGGTGGCCAAAGTATTGGAGCTTCAGCTTCAGCATTAGTCCTTCCAGTGAATATTCAGGACTGATTTCCTTTAGGATTTACTGGTTTGATCTGCTTGCAGTCCAAGGGACTCTCAAGAGTCTTTTCCAACACCATAGTTTAAAAGCATTATTTCTTCAGTGCTCAGCCTTCTTTATGGTACAACTTTAACACCCATACGTGACTACTGGGAAACTCACAGCTTGACTACACAGACCTAACAAGGCGAAGTGATGTCTCTGTGAGTAGTCTTTGATAAAGCCCTGGTGGTCAGGGAACCGAGTCTTGGAGAGGAACTGTGCCTTTGCATTGTGTGTGAAAATGAGTGTCCCATGGTCCAGGCACTGGTACCTGTCTGCTTTTACTCTGTAAACATCAAAAACCCGAGTGTCCCAACCAACAGGGACGACCATTACTAAGCGGCAGTTGCTGAGGATTTGTCAAAGAGGGTATGGTTCCCTTTCACGTGGTCCACAACACATGGCAGTTGTTCTTTTTTTGAAGGGGTGGTACTTTTCTTTCCCTGGTGAGGTGCTTCTTCAGAGATAACTGGGGGAGGCACTGGAATGAAGTGTTGATGGTGGGTGCTGGGGAGTGAGATGGGATTGGCATGGTTCAGAGGCTGACAGGCCAGACGGAAGGGGCTGGCAAAGAGAGGTAGGAGAGGCACTGAGAGGTGAAGTACTTGCTGCGCTCAGGTGGTCCAGGAGTTTTTCTTTTCAGTTGTCAGACTTCAAATGGAGCAAGGAGATTGGTGTTCAAAGCAGTGACTGCAGGTTCTCTGAAGTACCTTGACCTTGGCTGGGATTTGCAGGCAGGCCACTTCAGGTTGCAAGTGACAAAAACTTAGCTCAAACTAGTCATGATAAAGGGCAATTATTGGCTCATGTACCTGGAACTGCAGAGGAACATGGGATGCAGGTATTGCTGGATCTGGGTGTTTTACAAAGTTGTCGGGATTCTGTCTCACTCCCCATCTCTCAGACATTTCCCTGAAGAGGGCAGCCCCAAACTCACAAACTATCAGCTGAGATGGGAAGATACAGTCTTTCTATATAATGCCAGTATAATCTATAGGGGCCGGGCTGGCTGGGCCTAGGTCACTGGCCCTCCCTGTTAGGAGAGGAGATACTTACTCCACAGTACAGGGAAGCACTGCCCTTTTCATATGATGTCCTTTTCATTACAGGGGACTGGAATGCAAAAGTAGGAAGTCAAGAAATATTTGGAATAACAGGCAAATTTAGCTTTGAATAACAGAATGAAGTAGGGCAAAGGCTAATAGAGTTTTGCCAAGAGAACACACTGGTCATAGCAAACACCCTCTTCCAACAACACAAGAGAAGACTCTATACATCGACATCACAGGATGGTCAATACCGAAATCAGATTGATTATATTCTCTGCAGCCAAAGATGGAGAAACTCTATACAGTCAGAAAAACAAGACCAGGAGCTGACTGTGGCTCAGGTCATGAACTCCTTATTGCCAAATTCAGACTTAATTGAAGAAAGTAGGGAAAACCATTAGATCATTCAGGTGTGACCTAAATCAAATCCCTTATGATTTGTGTAAATAGATTCAAGGGATTAGATCTGATAGAGTGCCTGAAGAACTATGGATGCAGGTTCATGACATCATACAGGAGGCAGTGGTCAAGACCATCCCCAGGAAGAAGAAATGCAAAAAGGCAAAATGGTTGTCTGAGGAGGACTTACAAATAGCTATGAAAAGAAGAGAAGAGAAAAGCAAAGGAGAAAAGGAAAGATATATCCATTGGAATACGAGTTCCAAAGAAAAGGAAGGAGAGATAAGAATGACTTCCTCGGTGATCAATGCAAAGAAACAGAGGAAAACAATAGAATGGGAAAGACTAGAGATCTCTTCAAAAAAATTAGAGATACCAAGGGAACATTTCATGCAAAGATGGGCACAATAAAGGACAGAAATGGTATGGACCTAACATAAGCAGAAGATATTAAGAAGAGGTGGCAAGAATATACAGAAGACCTATACAAAAAGATCTTCATCACCCAGATAACCATGACGGTATGATCACTCACCTAGAGCCAGACATCCTGGAATATGAAATCAAGTGAGCCTTTAGAAGCATCATTATGAACAAAGCTAGTGAAGGTGATGGAATTCCAGGTGAGCTATTTCAAATCCTAAAAGATGATGCTGTGAAAGTACTGCACTCAATATGCCAGCAATTTTGGAAAGCTCAGCAATGGCCACAGGACTGGAAAAGGTCAGTTTTCATTCCAATCCCCAAAAAAAGGAAGTGCCAAAGAATGCTCAGACTACCACGCAATTGCATTCATCTCACACGCTAGCAAAGTAATGAGCAAAATTCTCCAAGCCAGGCTTCAACAGAACGTGAACCAGAGATCAAATTGCCAACATCCGTTGGATCATCAAAAAAGCAAGGGAGCTCTAGGAAAACATATACTTCTGCTTTACTGATTATGCCAAAGCCTTTGACAGTGTGGATCACCACAAACTGTGGAAAATTCTTCAAGAGATGGGAATACCATACCACCTGACCTGCCTCCTGAGAAATCTGTGTATAGGTCAAGAAGCAACAGTAATAACTGGACATGGAATTATAGACTGGTTCCAAATCAGGAAAGGAGTAAGTCAAGGCTGTATATTGTCACCCTGCTTATTTAACTTTTATGCAGAATACATCATGAGAAATGCTGGTTTGAATGAAGCACAAGCTGGATCAAGATTTCTGGGAGAAATATCAATAATCTCATATATGCAGATGACACCACACTTATGACAGAAAGCAAAGAAGAACTAAAGAGCCTCTTGGTGAAAGTGAAAGTGGAGAGTGAAAAAGTTGGCTTAAAGCTCAACATTCAGAAAACTAAGATCACGGCATCTGGTCCCATCACTTCATGGGAAATAGATGGGGAAACAATGGAACACTGGCTGACTTCATTTTTCTGGGCTCCAAAATCACTGCAGATGGTGATTGCAGCCATGAAATTAAAAGACACTTGCTCCTTGGAAGGAAAGCTTTGACCAACCTAGACATCATATTAAAAAGTAGAGACATTACTCTGCCAACAAAGGTCCATCTAGTCAAAGCTATGGTTTTTCCAGTGGTCATGTATGGATGTGAGAGTTGGCCTATAAAGAAAGCTGAGCACCGAAGAATTGATGCCTTTGAACTGTGGTGTTGGAGAAGACTCTTGAGAGTCCCTTGGACTGCAAGGAGATCCAACCAGTCCATCCTAAAGATCAGTCCTGGGTGTTCATTGGAAGGACTGATGTTGAAGCTGAAACTCCAATACTTTGGCCACCTGATATGAAGAACTGACTCATTTGAAAAGACCCTGATACTGGGAAAGACTGAGGGCAGGAGGAGAAGGGGACGACAGAGGATGAGATGGTTGGATGGCAATACCGATTCAATGGACACAAGTTTGAGTAAACTCTGGAAGTTGGTGATGGGAGGTCTGGCGCGCTGCAGTCCATGGGGTCACAAAGAGTCAGACATGACTGAGTGACTGAACTGAAGTAAACTGACAGGACAGCATAAGCCTCAGGTCCATTTTTTTCCCCTGTCCATGAAACTGAGGATGATTTTGGTGGTTAACACATTTGCTCTTATTTTGCCTTAATCTCATCTACATAAACTAGAAAATGTAAACATGTATGTATTTTAAAGTTGTTTTTAAAGATAGAAATGGGCAGAATCTGTAACACTGGAAACTTAGAACAAGAAAATCTTCTGTGTCCTGCATGAGGTACACTTATACTAACTCAGATATTCTGTGATGCCTTCTTGTCCTGCTGTCTCTTTTTGGCTGAATTTTGAGGATGAATTCTAATTTTGGTTTTTCTTCTGAATGTGGAATAAGTCTGACCTTCCACCCCCAGTACATCAGGGCTGTGCCCACCAGGACCTAGACAATGTATGGTTCTCCCTAGAGCCCAAAGCCATATTCCCTGGGGACAGCCTGGCTCTCTAGGCCCTGAAGAGAAACCCAAATTCACTTGGTGGTATAGACAGGGCTACTCTGGGGAAAAGCTCTGGCCATCCTCTGGTAAATCCTCTTCTTTCCTTCTTTTTCCTTCAGCAGGGGATGGAGCTGGTTCTTTGCATGAATATGAAAGATACTAAACTAGGGTTCAAGAATTGACTTCTGGGGGTCTTTAGTTACAGAGTAGAGTCCACATATGTGGCTCAAGTCATGCTGGCTACCCCAGTTTGGAGGACCCAGGATCAACAGGCAAGTCCATATGTTTTCTGGAAAAATGTCATGCAGAATCTCTGCGTGGCACATATGCCTGGAGACCCCTTGGAATCAGATAGTAGTGTTTTCCTTTACAGGCCAGCCTCCTCAGCTTCCTCATCTCCTGCATGATGGCTAATGCAGCTCCTCCCTTTTCTAGAGAGCTGCTTAGCAGAGTCCTAGCTCCTCACATGGTGGCTGCAACGACTCGTCATCCTCAGTGCTCCCATCCGTCCCCCAGCCCCATCCTTTCCTTCTCCTTTCTGCCCTTGCACATCCTTCCTGTCCTTTACAGCTTCAAGTGTGACTGGTTTCATAATCTGAACTTCAAAAGCATTTCTGATCTGAACTGTCTGAGTCTTATTTTTTCACATTGTTCTCAGTCTGTGTGCACCCTCCTTCTCCCATCCCTGTGTTCTTACTACTGTGGTGGGGGATGGGGGTGGACAGGGATCACGGTTTCTCCTTTCCCTGCCTTCCCCATACTAGAACTTACCCTCATGTTGGGCCCATAGTAGAAATTGAGGGGGTCCTTGTTGACTGAGATTGAAAAGAAAAAATGCAACGGAATTCTTTATTCAAGTGGAGTCTTAAGCGGAATCTAAAACATGTAAAAAGAACAAGCACAAGGGTTTTGGTAGAATGCAGAGTCCCACCAGCTTGACCCTCTTCCTGCCTTTGTTACTGGCTCCCTCCCCATCTAGCCCCAGAGTAGCTTGTGGAAGTCTTGGGGACTGGTCCACAGTCATGCTCACTATGTACCTGTTGATTTACTGGATTGATGTTGATATTCATGGCACATAATTTCTGTGGCTTGAGTCACTGGCACTGAGCAATCTGTTCCACTGAGTAGAGTCCCTAATTGTGGTGAGGTGTCCTCCTTGCCTGCTAAGTCACTCTAGACCAAGGGTTGGCAAACTTCTACAAAGGGCCAATGTTTAGACTTTTGGGGCTGTAAATCTTTGTCACAGCTTCTCAACTTTGCAATTGTAGGGAGAAACAGCCAGAGATCATTAAACAAATGAGTGTGGTCACATTCTAGTACAACTATATTTGTGAAACAGATGGCAGGCCAGGTTTGACCCATGAGCCACAGTTTTCTGATCCCTGGTATAGACCAAAGATTTAGTTGGCTTGAGAGAGAGCTCTTTATGATGATCAGAAGAAGGAGATTAATAAGTAGGTGTTACTTTGAAGGTGTTACCAGCATTGGCTGTCTGTGCTGAATGCTTTATCCTTTAAGGCTTAGAAGAGCAAATGAGGGTCATTTAACCTCCATCAGAGGACCAGTCATTCTCTGCTGTCCCTACAAGCCACTTTTTGGGAACTTTCTTGTTTCTGTATAAATTAGATGCTTTCAGCTTAAGGAAAGCTTCCATAATCCCATCACTTTAGGAGATGAAGGATTATTGGCAGGACACACAAGGAGATGAGCAAGAACAGAAAATCTTCAGAGAGATCACAGAGCAGACTTCACTGAGAACCAGAACATCACTTGTGACCACATGGTGGGATTTAACAAGAGGGTCGTAATCTTCCTGAATGAAATCTCATTTTCCATAATCAAATAGCCAAGTTAAAGTTCCCCTCTGCTATTTACCAGCTGTGTCACTTCCCTAGCCTCAGTTTCCCTGTCTGCAAAAATAATGATGATAATAGCACTGATCACAAAGGGTCTCTGTGCAGATTCAGTGTGGTTATGCGTGTAAGGGCTTAGCAGTGCCTGGCACAAAGTCTTGCTCAGTGAGTATGTCTGCTGTTGACAGTGGCTCCATTGATCACCCTGTTATTAATATTTGTCCTTAGTAGGTTCAACTGACAGGTAGATATCCATGATTATCTATTCCAGTACTGGTTAGTTGGAGTGATTCCGTAACATTTTTCTGTTCTGTGGCATCTACCATTACTTGCCGATGGTGGCTTCCCATGATGAACAGATGTCTCAAGAGATCTGCAGGTTCTTCCAGATGTTATCCAGGACAGGGCAGTTCTTCTGGGAAGTTTTCATACTAGACCATATCATTGACCTCCTGGCAGCTTATGAACAAATCCCTTGTTCAGTTACAGGTGGCCAGGACAACCCATGATTTTAGGACTCCACTCAGACTGTGGGCAGGAAGGCTTCTTGCAGTGCTTATCCAGTGTGACACTCTGGGGACCCCCATACCCATTGTGATCCCTGCCAGGATTGTATGAGGGCACTTGTGCTCTGCCAGCAAGGGCCCAGCTCCATCTCACACCATAAGCATCCCTCCCTGCCTCTGCTGGGCTTCCATTTTGACTTTTCCTCTCACATGTTCTCAGCTTAAAACAAAAATTAAACATCTATGTTGGAAGCTAGAAATGCTGGGTCTCAAAACAAATTCTTCAGAGAATTTCCCCTTAGAGCAATGTCCCTAGATTAAGGAGATAAAGACAGAGAGGTGACTTGACACATTCCCTAGGGTGGCCCAGGTCCCTTAACTGAGAGTCCTTGCCCAAGATGGCCCATCCCTCCTGGAAACAGGAATTGCAGGTGCAAGGGGGTGCTTGTCATAACTTTAGAAGTCTATAGGCTCTCTGAAAACTTGCCTAAGTGAATGGGCAGGGAGGGGGGAAGCTGTCTCATTTTTTCTGGGCTGGCTTCTTTGAGACCCTTTTGGGGGTTGTCTCTAGAAAACTTGCTCTTAGGCTCTTGGTAGATTTGAGGTAGACTGTTGAAGCATCAGAATCTCCTTTCTTTGATTCCTTCAGTGAAGTCCCAGGCTGCTGACCTTTGGGTCCCAGTGCTGAGCCTGGCTCTGGATTTATCTACCCCACTGGGGCTAAACGCCTGTCTTGTTAGCCATGCTGAATGGTTTTATTTGTTTTCATTGTGCATTTTTATCATTTTTGTTCATGTGTCTGGAGGTTTTCCTTAGAAAATGATGGATGCATTTTCATAAATCAAAAAATAGATGAGAAAGGATATTAAGGCAAGAAACAGACCCAAGTCTGGAATTTGCGACTCTAGGGTGGAAGGAGCTGCTAGCTATTTCCCAATGAGAATACACTTTTTGATTTTACAAGGTCAGATCCTGACTTTTTTCACAGAGAACAGTTTTCAGAACATTTCCTAATAGTAACAGTGATGATGATGATAGTAATTCCAACTGTGTTTGTACTGTGCTAAGTGCTTTACGTACATGATCACATTTAACTCTCAAGAATCCTGTGAGCCAGATTCCACTCCCATTTGACAGATGAGTAAAGAGAGGTTCAAATGGATTTGTTATTGAAATAAGGCTTTATGGTTGGTAAGGAGAGGAATTAAAATGCAGATGTCCCTAATATAGATCTCCTGCACTTGACGGCTACAGTGAACTCCTGTTTGTGCTTGCTGGAGGTGCTGAGGGGTTGTAGATTCTCCTGCCACCTCTGTAGGAAGGCAGGTGGCTGGGAGAGATATGGCTGCTCCCAGTTGGAGGGGTTCACGGTGAAAATCTGGTGTCACTGGCTCTCTTCCTGGAGTGTCTCAGAGCCAGAACATCAGCCTCGCTGGGTACCATATTGGGACAGTCCCTCACAATTTTTTCTCCATGATGTTTTGGACAATGTCACTATCACCACCAGCAGAAATCCTTCCCCGCTCCACATTCCTGTATCATCAAGCTACAGCCAAGGTGCCCTCTTCCCCAAGGGTCTCCTCTAGGACCTAGACACATGGCTGGGGTCTGATACAAACCAGAAAGCAACTGGGGAGCGTCCACATGATTCCTGTACTAGTTATGAGTCCTCTGGTTGTAACAGAATCACCACTGGGATCATCTTGAGAAGAAAGGACATATGGGATATTTAGTGGTTCATGTGACCAGGGTAGAAAATGGTTCTTATTTCTCTTGGGAATGAACACTGATTTCCCTTGTCCAATCCATGCTGATCCTTGGACCAATAAAAGGGATGGGGAAACTGATTGGCTCAATCCTGGTCATGAGTCCACTTCTCCAGCAAGAAGATAAATGACTGTGCTGGGCTGCTGGAACCACAGAACCAAAGTGGAGGTGGATGAGGCCCACAGAAAAGAAAATTGCTGTTCTTGCAGACAGTTTGGTAAATGTTCAGGACTTTCCTATTGCTTTTTTTCTATTTCATGCCTCCCTCCTTTGTCTGAACTACATACAATATGTCCAGCCCAAGTCAAAGTTGTGGCATAAATCTCTGGTAAACTTGTGAACCATCCCATTTGTTCTTTCCATGCTCAGAACAATCCTGGGTACTCCATCCCACAGGGGGTGTCTTTCGTTTTCCATGTCTGTATTCTATCTTAGGACTTCTGACATCAAACCTTCTTCTTTGCTCAGGCTTGGATATGTCAACTGATGTCACTAGAAACAGTGCAGGATTGAAGAGAGACTTAAGCCCATAGTTTCTAACTGACCACATTTGGGATTTTCCATTTAGTAGAACTTAACCTTTGTGAACATCTGGTAGGACTTGAATCCTATCCTGATTTTGTGGATTTTTTTTTTTTTTAAATATTTGAACAGTAACCACATCTGTAGTTTTGTAAAAGGTTCTTTCACAATTTTATGAGTGTGTGTATATCAGTTAATTAGCCCAATCACTTGTATTTCTTTATCTGTGTGGCACCACTGGGCCCGGGAGCCTGTCATCCCTTTTGTGCTCTAGGCAGTGAGACAGGCAAACAATGACCTTGACAAGACTCATAATAAGGAATTTCTAGACCCTGCTCTGGATCTTTAGCAAGGAAATCCACTCCTTCTTAATGGGCAAAGATGAAGGTTTGGGGACTTTCTAAGCAAAATCTTTTAAAGCAACTTAAAAAAACAAAACAAAGAAACTTCCAAAAGCTATCATGTGTGTTTATAATGAATGATTCTCTCTCTGCCTCCTACCTGGTGACCCTGTTACACAATGGCCTATCAGCTGCTCTATTCCACCCCAATCCCCTCTTGTATTGTTCCCATTTGTTTTTCAAGTTTGATCTTGTTTCTTCAAAGATGTCATAAGATCTCTGAGGACAGGAAGCCTAGCTACTGTTTCTTCTCCCAGGCACGTGGTAGGCACTTGATAAGGCTTCCCTGGCTGAGGAATTGTACTTGTGTATGTGTGTTTTCGGGTGGGGGTCAGGGTGCATGTTAGTTCTCTAGGGCTTCCAGAACAAAATATCATAGACTGGGAGGCCTAAAGAACGTAAGTGTATTTAGAATTCTAAGACACAGGTGCTCTCAGAGCTCATTTCCTGTGAGACCTCTCTTCCTGGACTGCTATATGCCTTCTCACTGTGACATCACACAGTTTGTTCTCTGTGCATATGTGGAGTAAAAGAGATCGCTTGTTCTTATAGGGACATCAGTCCTATCAGATTAAGGGCCCATATGTATGACCTCATTGAACTTTAATTACCTTCATAAAGGTCCTGCCTCCGGATAGAGTCACACTGGGGGCTGGGCCTTCAACACATGACAATTCAGTCCCTAACAGGGTGGCAGCTACAAGCAAGTGCCCTGCGACCCCTGTGGCCCTGATCTGTCAGTGTCACTTAAATTACATATGTTGTTGTTGTTGTTTGGTCACACAGTCATCTTTGCGACCCCATGGACTTCAGCACACCAGGCTTCCCTATCCTTTGCAGTCTCCCAGAGTTTGCTCAAACTCATGTCCACTGAGTCGGTGATGCCATCCAACCATCTTATCCTCTGTCATCCCCTTCTCCTCCTGCCTTCAATCTTTCCAGGCATCAGGGTCTTTTCCAATGAGTTGGCTATTCACATCAGATGGCCAAAGTATTACAGCTTCAGCTTCAGGATCAGTCTTTCCAGTGAGTATTCAGGTTGATTTCCTTGCTGTCCAAGGGACTCTCAAGAGTCTTCTCCAGCACCACAGTTTGAATTACATATATAGAGGTTTTAATTTTGGGGAAGGGTAGGTGCTGTTTCCTAACTGTGCAGACTTCCAACTGCCCCCCTCCTATCATTGCCTGGTCAATGAAAGCTCTGAATTGTGCATTGGAAATGAGACTGTTTTCCATACCAGTTATGTATTAAATATTTACTTGGCACAGGACTGAGGCCAAACAGTGCTGGCAGCTTTTCAGAGCCTCCTTACCAGTAACCTCCCAAACATAAAGGCCAATCACATACCTGACCTGAAGTTCTGGCTTCTCTAAAGCCAGATTCCAGCCTGGATTGACTTTCTGTTCATCTGAAATAGATCTATATGGGCAGTAAGTAGGTGTATGTCCTACAGGAGGGTGTGCGGGGAGAGTGGCATGAGTCAGAAGGGAAGAAGGCATCTCTGTCCTGACAGTGCTACTGTCTGCTTTCATCTGATGAGTCTATATGGCTTTACAGGATTTGATGTGGCCATGTGAAAACATGTCTCAGGAAAAGCAAAATGTCAGTCTTTTGAGGCCTTTCCGTTGGGGATGGTGGGAAAGCGGTGGTCACTGTGTGCTCTCCTTAGACCAGGCAGGGGAAAGGGAAGTATTGTGAGTCTCTGATAACCTTCTTCTCTTTCTTCCCCTCGCTTTGGTTCTTCAATAAATCACCCAGGACAATCTGCTTCTCTTTAGTGGTGTGTTTTCCTAGGGTTCAGTCTTTGTTTGAAATTCTAGAACAACAGAGTTGCAGTAAACATGGTCAACCTATGTGTAATTACGCTGGTATGTCAACTTTGCCCCTCAGAGTTGGGTCTGCTCTGGTTAACCAGAGGCCCTCCCTGACTCAGAAACGGGACCTCCTGCAGGACCCTGTGGAGGGCCGACCCCGAGCCCTGCATCTGAAGGGGGTAAGCGAGCCCATAATTATGCTCATTGTTTAGGTCGGGGCACAGGAGGGTTTACATTAAAGACCTCAGCTGGCACACACAGCCTGCCTATGGAAAAAATGAAGGGGCTCCTCCGCTCGTTCCTCAGTCCCACATTGCCTGTCCAAGGGCTTGGGTTTCACAGACGCCTTCTGTGACTCTGCTTCTGACCACTCCTGATTAGAAGCTTGGATTCCCCCAGTTCCAAGAGGCTTCTCAACGCTGAGGTCTGGAAATTGAGCTATGAGATGCCTTTTCAGAATCTCAGAATTTAGATCTTGGGAAGGACCTAGATGTGGTCTCAGCTGGTATATCTCAGACTTCACTGTTCACTTGAATCACCTAGAGATCTTGTTAAAAGTGCAGAATTGAATGCAGCAGTCCTGGCCCAGGGTTGGAATGTCTGCCTAAACAACTCCTTGGTAATGCCCTGGGGCTGGTTACTGGACTGCACTTGGAGTAGCTTGCTAAGTCTTACGAAGGGTGAAAGGGAGGCCCAGAGACCTGAAGGAGCTTGTCAAGGCAGAGTAGAGCCTTGATTCTTTTTGTCTTTAGTGTGGTCATGACTCTGCACCCGTTCTGCTGGCAGGGCTGGGGTGGATCTCAGTTGAAAATATCCTCCTGTGACTATACTTGGCCTTCTGGGCAAAGTATCTTTCCCAGATGCTCTGGGTGGATGGGGACCCCCAGAACTCTTGACAGAAGGGCATGCGGCTCATCAGCTAGGAGTCTGGATGGGAGCAGATCACTGGGTATTCCTTCTGCTTCAAAGGGGCATGTGGGAAGGGAGGGCATTTTTGAGCATGTTGTCTACTGAGAGGCGTGGGCACGCCCTGATGCCAGGTTACTGAGGGAAAGATCAGGTAGTGCCAGTGGGAGAGGGAGGGGAGTCCATGGCATCAGCGGGGAATGAGTGTTTTTAGTAGAAATTAGAGGATATGAGATTGTTTCTGTCCACACCACCATGAGATCTTGAATGAGGGTGTAAACCTCTCTAGACCTCAGCAGTAAAATAGGTGCAGTTACCTACCTGAACCGAGAGGCTAGGTCATGTGCTCTTTTAAAGTTTATTTTGACTCTAAAATTGAAATTATAGATGATCTCTCTCATACATGTCTCTCCCTCATCTTTTTCTGCCTCCATCTTTGGCAAGGTACTTTGGAATGATATGTGTAGTTAAGTAATGAAGAATTAACCTTTCCTGAAGAGAGTCCTGGCCTTTGTCCTCAGCTTCTGGAGGGTGATCTCTAGGCCCCTGGAATGTCCTTCCTTATAGGAATGTCTTTGTCTGGGGGCTTTGACCCCTGGACTGTCTGACCATGTGGTTTATGGTGGGATATTGGGCCTAACCTGGAGAGGAAGCGGAGAATCAATGTGTTGGTCTGGAACTCCAGGGAAGTTTGGAGACTAAAGGGTAACCATGTGGGCAGTATGTGATTCAGCCCCTCAAAAAAACTGTGGACAGTAAAGGCTTGAGTGAGCCTCCCTAGTTGGCAGTACTCTGCTCATACTGTCACAGACCAGGGCTGGGAGGAGGTCACATCATCCATGACTCCATGGGGAGAGGAAAATCACAAGCTTTGCATTTAAACCCCACCTGGACTCTGTCTTACGTCCCTCTTCCCTTGGCTGATTTAAATTTGTATCCTCTCACAGTAATAAAACTGTCATTTTAGGTATAGCATTTTTCTGAGGTCTCTGAGTCATTCTACTAAATTATTGAATCTAAGAATGTTTGCAGGGACTTCCAAATTTATAGCCAGCCAATCTGAAGCAAGGATAGTTTTGGATACACTTGAACTTACAGCTAGTGTGAGGGCAGTCTTATGTACGCTCTTCTTGTTGGGTGAAATTTCACAACAGCAATAGGACAAGTTAGCAAATTTTGGGAAAAACAAAGAAATAATTGTGGCTCAGACAGTAAAGTGTCTGCCTATAATGCAGGAGACCCAGGTTTGATCAGTGAGTGGGTTGGGAAGATCCCCTGGAGAAGGAAATGGCAACCCACTCCAGTACTCTTGCCTAGAAAATCCCATGGACGGAGGAGTCTGGTAGGCTACATTCCATGGGGTTGCAAAGAGTCAGACATGACTGAGCGACTTCACTTTTTTTTTTTTTTTCAAGAAAGCTTGTCTGGTTGTAGAGTGGATCAAGGAGTCTAGGATATTAGTAAGGAGCATGGACTTTGGAGACAGACAGACCTGCGGGTGGAGCTGGGCATCTCTATTTTTTGGTTGATGTGGACGCATGACTTAATGCTGTAAAGCTTTGGTTTTCCCATCTGTAAAATATATCAATACTTACCTTGAAGGTATGTTGAGAAGGTGAAATGCAATCAGTTATGGAAAGTACAGGGCATATAGGAAGCACTTCATACATGGCTGTTGTGATTATTGCTATTATTATTACTCTGCCATTATTGATGGTGTGATTTTGTTATCTGCTCACACTTTTTTTTTTTTTTAAAGAGAAATCTGTGCCTTCATTGGCCAAGCAGTCTCCTTGAGGAGAGGTGAAGCAGGAGTGAGTGGTCCCCAGCTGGGCGTCACAGGCTTGTAGGTGATTGAGAGCTTGCTCAGGTGGTGGCCAATATCTTGGGTTTGATTTCTCCCTGATTGAAGGTCATGCAATTATAGATGCTCATCATGCTAGCCACCATCAAAGGCAGAAGGATCACGACCTCCAGGGATAGGTGTTCACCACCTCTGGTTTCTCCTTGGGTGCAACCTCCTTCTGGGCCTTGCAGAGCTGCTCCCACAGAAAGGCTGCTTCCTCTACAGGTCTCTCTTCTGCCTCTGAGGCTGCCATGTGCTGTACAATATATCAGCTGCTGATAGGACATGTTCAGGGTCTGATTGAGGTCCATGCCGTAGGTGAACTTGCAGAATATCTGCTTCTTCTGCTCCACTTCCACCATCTTGTTGGTTCTTTGGAAGCCTTATTTACTTTTATACTTAAGCCTTATTTACTTTTGTACTTGCTAATATCTTGCCTTGTTCAAAAAAATATCCGAGTGGCTCACATACATGGAAATAAGATAGCCTGATAAAATAAGCTACCAAGAAGTGGAAAAAGAAGTATTGGGTAATTGGCAGCAGCAGCTGAAAATATGAGATGCTCTTTTTGTGAGGGTCTCCAGGAAGACCACATCTGGCAAGACTGGGCCTGTCCATGTAAGATTGGGAAAGCTGCCACTGGAAACATGGTGACATGTCTTTATATCAGCTCAGCTCAGTTGCTCAGTCATGTTGGACTCTTTGTAATCCCATGGACTATAGTAGCACACCAGGCCTCCTTGTCCATCACCAACTTATGGAGTTTACTCAAACTCATGTCCATTAAGTCAGTGATGCCATATAATCATCCTCTGTCATCCCCTTCTCCTCCTACCTTCAATCTTTCCCAGCATCAGGGTCTTTTCAAATAAGTCAGCTCTTCACATCAGGTGGCCAAAGTATTGGAGTTTCAGCTTCAACATCAGTCCTTCCAATGGATATTCAGGACTGCCTTCCTTTAGGATTGACTGGTTGGATCTCCTTGCAGTCCAAGGGACTCTTAAGAGTCTTCTCCAACACCACAGTTCAAAAGCATCAATTTTTGGGTGCTCAGCTTTCTTTATAGTCCAATTCTCACATCCATACATGACTACTGGAAAAAACCATAGCTTTGACTAGATGGACCTTTGCTGGCAGAGTAATGTCTCTGCTTTTTAATATGCTGTCTAGGTTGGTCATAGCTTTCCTTCCAAGGAGCAAGTGTCTTTTAATTTTATGGCTGCAGTCACCATCTGCAGTGATTTTGGAGCCCAGAAAAATAAAGTCAGCCACTGTTTCCACTGTTTCCCCATCTATTTGCCATGAACTGATGGGACCAGATGCCATGATCTTCGTTTTCTGAATGTTGAGCTTTAAGCCAACTTTTTCACTTTTGTATTTCACTTTCATCAAGAGGCTCTTTAGTTCTTCTTTGCTTTCTGTCATAAGTGTGGTGTCATCTGCATATCTGAGGTTATTGATATTTCTCCCAGCAATCTTGATCCCAGCTTTTGCTTCCTACAGCCAGCATTTCTCATGATATATTCTGCATATAAGTTAAATAAGCAGGGTGGCAATATACAGCTTTGATTTACTCAGTTTCTGATTTGGAACAAATCTGTTGTTCCATGTCCAGTTCTAGCTGTGGTTTCTTGACCTGCATACAGATTTTTCAGGAGGCAGGTCAAGTGGTCTGGTATTCCCATCTCGAAGAATTTTCCACAGTTTGTGGTGATCCACACAGTCAAATGCTTTGGCATAGTCAATAAAGCAGAAGTATATATTTTTCTGGAACTCTCTTGCTTTTTTGATGACCCAACGGACATTGGCCATTTGATCTCTGGTTCCTCTGCCTTTTCTAAATCCAGCTTGAACATCTGGAAGTGCATGGTTCACATACTATTGAAGCCTGGCATTTTTTTTTTTGAGCATTACTTTGCTGGCGTGTGAGATGAGTGCAACTGTGTGATAGTTTGAACATCATTTAGCATTGTCTTTTTTTGGGATTGGAATGAAAACTGACCTTTTCCAGTCCTGTGGCCACTGCTGAGTTTTCCAAATTTGCTGGCATATTGAGTGCAGTACTTTCACAGCGTCATCTTTTAGGATTTGAAATAGCTCACCTGGAATTCCATCACCTTCACTAGCTTTGTTTGTAATGATGCTTCCAAAGGCTCACTTGATTTCACATTCCAGGATGTCTGGCTCTAGGTGAGTGATCATACCGTCATGGTTATCTGGGTCATGAAGATCTTTTTTGTATAGTTCTTCTGTGTATTCTCGCCCCCTCTTCTTAATATCTTCTGCTTCTGTTAGGTCCATACCATTTCTGTCCTTTATTGTGCCCATCTTTGCATGAAATGTTCCCTTGGTATCTCTAATTTTCCTGAAGAGATCTCTAGTCTTTCCCATTCGATTGTTTTCCTCTATTTCTTTGCATTGATCATGGAGAAAGTCTTTCTTATCTCTCCTTGCTATTCTTTGGAACTCTGTAGTCCAATGGATATATCTTTCCTTTTCTCCTTTGTTTTTCACTTCTGTTCACAGCTATTTGTAAGGCCTCCTCAGACAACCATTTTGCCTTTTTGCATTTCTTCTTCCTGGGGATGGTCTTGACCACTGCCTCCTGAACAATGTCACGGACCTCCATCCATAGTTCTTCAGGCACTCTGTCTATCAGATCTAATCCCTTGAATCTATTTGTCACTTCCACTGTATAATTATAAGGGGTTTGATTTAGATCATGCCTGAATGGTCTAGTGGATTTCCCTACTTTCTTCAATTTAAGTCTGAATTTGGCAATAAGGAGTTCATGATCTGAGCCACAGTCAGCTCCCAGTCTTGTCTTTGCTGACTGTATAGAGTTTCTCTATGTTTGGCTGCAAAGAATATAATCAATCTGATTTAGGTATTGACCATCCCATGATGTTGATATGTAGAGTCTTCTCTTGTGTTGTTGGAAGAGGGTGTTTGCTATGACCAGCACGTTCTCTTGGCAAAACTCTATTTATTAGCCTTTGCCCTACTTCATTCTATACTTCAAGGCCAAATTTGCCTGTTACTCCAGG